>NC_052501.1:76881835-77181835 GCF_016617805.1 Bactrocera tryoni
AAAATTTCCAGAGCATAAAATATTATATTTTTGAGTTAAAGTTGATACGACATTTTTTCACAGAAAAATCGAAGTAGATAAACATGCATGATGATAAAATGTGCGATTTATTTAAAAATTGTTTTGAAAAATTCAGTACCAAAATAATTTTGGAAATATACAAAAAGGCATTCAAGTACAAAGTTTTCCTAACAACTTAAGCCGTTTATGGCTCTATATTTATAAGGATATACCCGGTATGTTTTAATTTATATTTTATGCTTTATATATGTATGTATATTATGTATATACAAGGAAAACGGCAATTTTAGGTAACACCACAACACTTTTAATATCAGTTTTTTACCGATCAATTCTAAGGACAGAAAAGATTCTTAAATTCGGTGAATTACTACATATAGTTGCACAGACAGTAGTCCCAATTAATTATTTCCAACAGTCTTTTTTCGACATATCCGCAGGGGGAATTCATTAATAAAGCTACCATGTCTGGTAATTTGTTTTAACATTTCGTCAGGGAAAGATTTACGCCTGAACGCCATTCACAAAATCTTTCAGCTTTATTACGAAAACTCACTTTCTGTATGGCTAACATAATCGGCGTACTGGGCGTACTGTTCGCAACACCATCATCCATCATGAAATCCAGCATTAATTTTTGGACAATAATCCACCGAATAGACCTCGTTCAGCACGCAATGAATAAAATAAGAGTGTACACAACGACCGCGGAGAGGCCGTTTGGCGTCATTTGCAACAACTCGGACTGACATATGGAACGATTTGACGCATTTTAAGTCGAAATCTTAGCGAGAAAGCGCATAAATACAGATTATGCAAAATTGGAAGCAGCTCGACCATACTAGCGCCGTAGCTTCGCCCTATAGATGTGAAAATGTCCAAGAAGATCCGACCTTCAGTTATGAGACCATTTCTAGCTCAATGCCTACGTAAACAAGCAAAATTTGATTCCAGCCAACAAAAACAACGTTTCAGTGGGGTTTGTGAGCCGGTGGAATCATGGATTCATATTTCTCCAAAAATGATGCCGGTGAAAAGCCAGCCGACAATGGCTACCGTTATCGCGCTATGGTAACCGACAATTTGAAGCATGAAATTGAAGCTCGTGACCTCGGTGACATTTGGTTTGAACAAGACGACGCCACTTTCCACACATCGCATCAATCAATGGATTTATTGAGAGATAACTTTGGTGAGCTGATAATTTCAGGTTTTGGGCCAATCAATTGGCCACCAATATCGTGCGATATCACACCGTTAGACGTTTTCCTTACAGCAAAACATCACACATGTCATTCGCCAGTTTACCTATCGAAGTATCCAGGCGAGTTATCAAAAGGTAAGTTTAATGAATTAGGCCATCTGGAGACGTAGCCGCGACAAACATTTGGAAGACATAACTTTCAAAAAAATTCAAATGATAATAAATATTTCCCATTAAATTTGAAGTGTTTGTGTTTTTTCTTAAAAAAAGTAGGGTACCTCGAAGTGGATCACCCTTTCCTATCCATGTAGGTTATCTTTTAAATTTCGAGATTTGTCAACACTAATGTTACAGTTGGCAACTCAAGACTTTGTCGGTAAAGTTTGAACTTTTTATATATTCTCAATTCCTTTTTGATATATGAGCAGTGTTAGTGTTGCTTACATTGACTTAAAATACTCATATTAGAAGAAATCTACTACTTTTGTGTTAAATTGAATATTTACCATTTTGTTTTAGTAACTTGTTCACATTTTAGCGGTAAATACTCATAGAAGCTATGGTCCTATTATTAAAATGTAAATATGGAATTTTTCAAGCTGTCCTTGAGTTGAATTTTTCACCAAATCAAATTATTCACCGGAGTGCAATCACTTGATGTCTGTTTCTCAATGTTCTTAATGAGTTTTCTGAGAAGGAACACAAGCTAATCACTTCTGGACGACTGATTCTGAAGTTACACCTTGGGGTTAAGTTATGGGTTTAAATTGCCAATATGTGTAAATAGATTATTAAAAATTTTTTTGTACATTACTACTGTACAATAGTTGCATTAAAATTATTACACAATATTAAAAAACCGTTATGACTAAGGCTCTATAGAAATTTTATAGCTTTGGTTTCGCCAACTCTTTCAAACCTCGTTTCGTAAAGCCCTGATCAAGTACATCCTTTTCAACAGAGCCACTAATGTAAATAATAACATTAAATTTAAGGCACATTGAACTAAGAGCACTGAAACCTTTAAAAGCGAACTCGATATGTCCGAAGAAGAAACATTTATAAACATATATAGTGTATATCTTGCACATAACGCCTCATTATCTGTATGTCCTTAACGGTAATTTTGGCTATATTTTTTTGAAATTTCCGCAATTTCATTACTCTTTCAGGAGTCCATCTCGGATTTATGTCATTTTATTTTCATATTTACTGCTTATTTGCCGGTTTTACTCATAATCAAAACCATAGGTATTTGTATCTGATGATAAATGTTCGGCTTAACATTTGTGGCTTCCTTCACAATTAAGCATAAAGCTAACAAATGCCTTTATGACGGACGAGTAAAAAGAAATACAGCGCCAGTTATAATACACCTAAAAGTATGCTACAAAAGAAATTTAACTGTAATAAAACATACACAAAACCAGCATAGAAGTACACACACACAAGCCGAAAACGCGTACGCTGACTTATGAGTTGTGTGTGTGTGGAAGCTTCGTTGGCTAAGCGTAATCGACCGGTAAAGATTATTACTCAAGCAAACAGCAGCAACGCTGCTCCCGGCATGACGAAAAGGCGCAACGGGCGTACAAAAATCGACCACAACTGCATTGCATATAGTAACGGTATTGAAAATTTTATTTCTACCACACACACGCCAATATACGCATACCGTTAGCGGCATTTATTGCGCCACGGGTATTTTCAGCCCGTATTACTGATTTTCTACGCTTTAATTTTCCAACTTTTTATCTTCTTCTGCTTCTGCACACAATCAACGCAGCGCAAAGCAGAAATAGTAGCCACGCCGAATCGAATTGTTGTGTCGAACATGAGTTTTCTTGTTATAATCGAAGGTTTTCAAATTATAGACGTGACTCAAATGCTAAATCACTTGTGGCGCGGCTTATGTGTGTGTGTATTATTGCGGCATACGCAGGAAATCGATAAGTTTCGTTACTTTTATTCATCAAGAAATTGAAGTGGAAGTTAATGCATAAAGCAGCTAGTTGTTGCTAAGAAATGGCAATTGCTGCTGCAAATTGTAAAATTCACGGCATGGGGATGGGTTTATTTCTTGGAAATTAAGTTCATGACTTTAAAAATCTGAAATCTCTGTTGGGGCCTAGGCTGATCTCAAGGCTACAGTTCATACTAGGAAATACGCTCTTGTCATGTTACATTGTTAAAGTCAGGAAGTGATATTTGAAGTACCCAATGAATTTCAAGTTTATTATGGTCATACTTGAAAAGCAACGATAGAAAAACAGACTTCAATGGAACAGAAGTATATAAAGATCTTCTGGGCACATTTCTTTTAGCGAAGAGTACGGATAGGCGAATGAACCAGACAATGTAGATTTTAATTTGGTTCCGCCATCCTGACCATATACTTATATATAAACATAACCACATATCTGTCTCGATTAGTTTTAGGTGATGGATGCCAGAAAATAGAAGACGCTATAAACTATTATCTCAATATATCCATCACAATTATTGAAATACTGCTATTCTCATCCTCCAAACTTAAACTTATTAAGCTTTAAGCGATTTTATTGCCAAAAATGCAGAGCGATTGGAGCCTAGGGCTCTTTCCCACAGGATAGAAATAGGATTGAAGATTTCGCTGCGCAGTGGTATTCAGGTATGCGCACTGAGGCTGGATTCGGTAAAGAGGTTTCCTAGCAAACGAACGAGCGGCTGGTAGTCAATGCTCAGAAGACCGTGCTTGCTGAGAAACCTGAGTTCGTGGCTTACCGTATGATGACTCATGTGCGCAAAAGAGTTTTAGAACTCAGACTATAGAGCTAAGTATTCGTTTAATTGCTCAGGTGTTAAATTTATCCAAGTTTTTTGCGTGGAAGTCCTCAAGGGCTCCAGCAAGGCGCAAACCGGTGCGACCAGACGTCGCATCCGGCGCCTGGCTCACCGCCTTTCTTGTGAACAGCTGCCTAACCAAGGCCGGTAGACCACAATTCCGTCGTCCTGCAGCCCAGATGAGCCCGCCGGACTTTTTGGACATGCCTGAAAAGCCCATTTGAGACGACAGAGGGATCCAAGCAGCATGCAGCTCGGCTCCTGAAGGCTATTCCGGAGATTACCTTCCGCCCAGAGGCTTCAATGCTTAGAGAAATCAGCGAAATACCCCACAGGCTCAGCTTCTTCTATTCCGACAGAGTAAACATGCAGTGAATCGCTATGGGCACCAACTTTCTTCGAAATGTCATTACTATCTACACACCAGGCTAAGTGAAGTGGCGATATAAAACTTCGAGTTCGCTAACTGATCACTCAAAACCTAATTGTCTAGGATCCTTATTATTATTAGGATCGAGTTATTTTTATAATTATACCATTGGTCGCTGGGCTATAGGTATTGTGGTAATGCAAGGAGAGCTATGTACATTGGTGACTTAGCTAGGGGCATTCACTGAAATCAGAGTAACTGCCGCATGGGAAGAATTAGAAGCTCAGTGGCTTCTTTCCGGTTCACTACTGGACCTAAGCTATGTAGTCGCAGGTGAACATGCAGAATAAGTCATTGCAGGGAAACTCTTGGCTCTGAGTTACAGGGTTCTAACTGGACACTGTCTGTTCTGGATTCTTGTAGTCAGATTGAATATGTTACCGGCTGCCAGCTGCATCGCTATATGGAAGAAAATGGGAGTATTAAGTCATTGGCCCTTGCCATTCAGGTATTCTGCTTTTGCTAGATCAAGGCGAGAAACACCTGCGATCTCATACTTTCAGGTCATCGTGCCGAAGTGGCGGAAATAGACCTCGGAAATAACTAAGCAGATTTGTGGTTCGTTTGGAGCCGTTTTTGCCGAGAGCTGAACTCCAACTACAGGAGTCGATTTGGCTTTCACAAAGGACTGTTCGCATAAGAGCCTTGGTGTGATCTCCCGTCATGCTGAGGAGAATCCATATTATCTAACATTACCTGAGTTTGAGCACGTATCACTGAAATATGTTCTTTGAGTATATGAACCAGCACCTGGATCAAGTAAAAACCGGCTTAGAAGAGCGGAACAAAAAACTTCTTCTTCCCAAAATTCTTTCTAATTATTCATATCTCTTTATATATGACAGCAAACACTTTCGGTTATGTTATGCGTTAATTTTCAAATTTTCTCTCCTTCTCAAAAAGTCTTCTTCATTAAGATAGTCCTAGCGCTGGTAGGAACTAGGCACAACTTTAACTGTGGAAAATTTGTTTAAAAATATTCTTCAAACATTTAAATGCTTACCAAGCTTCACAAAGCGTAAAAATCTTCAAGTAAGTATATTGAAAGAGTTCTCAAATTGAATAAGTAGAATTTGAGGAGAAGCCATACATACTAAAACCACACAAATATTGCTTTAAACAAGACTCCGCTTGGGCTGGGAGTGGTGTGAGCGCTTAATATTCTCAAGGTAATTAACGGTAATGTCACGCGCAACGCAGCCATGACTTGGAATGACTTCCTGTCTACCTGCATTAACCTAGCCCTCCACCATGAGGCAGCGTTTCTCAACTTAGTCGGATTATCAGTTTGTGATATTGATTAAAGAAGCACAAAACCTTATGACCGAAACCCCGGCTTTCTACAGCTGTTTTTCAACGTTAGCTGTATGTGTATATACATACGCCATCGCGCAATAATGATGGCGGAGTATGTTATAAACATGCAAGATTCAGCACATAAACATGACCTTTGTAACGGCAGGCATGCGCTTATACGCGTTGAATCTGCTTGTTTGTGATAAAATGTAACCGGTAGAGTCCGCTGGCGGGATTATTCAGCAGCGTTTCGCCATCAGTGAAGCTGCACCGTCGTCCCGCAAACGCTCGCCAGGATATGGCTTTCTTTCATAGCTGGAACGGTCGTTCGCCTCTTCATTGCCAGTTCACGCCATGCTTCCTGCCAAACTGAGCGTTGAACAAATCGGCGATGGCATCGCGGCCATCGCTTCATTCGCTCGCTGATGGCACTGATCGTTCAAAGCCGCCACGATATAATTGGCAAACGGGCGGAAACCGTAATCCGACGCTGGTTCTCGCTGGCAACTCGGAACACTCTTTCACTACTGATCCGGTTACTGATTGCCGCATTATTTTCAATTCTCGACGCATATTGCGGCGATCAAATTCTTCGCAACGTTCAGCGGCATGGCACTATTATGTTGATGGGGCTTTGGAACCTCTTCAGGTTACCTGGGGTTGTATTTTAGATGAAGTGTCTTCATCTCAGTCAAATAATTCCTTATGCGCCAGAATGCTGCTGAACTATCTTCTCAATTCTCTTTCAACATAAACAGACAACAATTCATTTCAAAAAATCCAAGATCAAAAGGACATATTTGTGTAAATTAAGAATGTGACAGTATAAAGGTAACCACTAGCTTTGATGGCAAACAGGGTTCTTGTTTGTAATCATCAGGACATGGGATTCATAATAATGATGCTGGGGAATGGCTCAGCATGGTGTATATCATTCAGGAGCGATGATCAACATCATCAACCATTTTGAGGATTTGACAGCAGAGATCAAAAATAGTTTCAGAACCAACAGGGGAGACAAAGCCTATCAAAGCAGTTACCCTCAGGTTTCTCAACAATGTGCTTTCATAAAATCAAAGGTCAAATCATTCGAAGAAAAAAAGGGAATTTTCAGGTATCAATCTTCATGAAACAGAAGATGAATTCTGAAACAGTCATTTTAATATGAAGAGCATGGAATCTTCTTTGATTTAAAAACAAGACTCAGATCCTCAAAGCAATAAGATCGCTCAAGGCTACTCAATTAACTTTCAAATTATGGTTTGCTTTGATTTATGTTCAGCTTTCTCCACTGATCCATAGTTTAAGACCAAAAAAATACTTAGACGAGCATTCACATGACTCCAACGATATCATTCTGGAAATAGGTAAATTAAGAAAGCCCTTCACTACCCGCTAGACTGAAAAAAATCGTGAAAAAAGCTAACTCGTTACTGAGTCCTGTATTGTAATAGCAGCGAACATAAAATGTCTCTTTAAGAGTCCGATTTATTCCGATAGATTTCAGTTTATACTTTTGGTAATAATGTCAATAATATAATAGACAGACTCTTGTTGAAACTTTATGTTGAGTTTGCTTTCACATTTTTCCCACCCCACTATCCATCTTTTTCTATGTTTTTCTCTCTTTTAATTTCTCCATTGTTTCTGTTTTATTCTTCTTAGTATTTTTATCAATTTCTCTCTATCTTTTTATCTCTCCATTTCCTACTTTCTAACTCTCTTCCCTACTCTCCTTCTTCATTTTCTATTCTCATTATCTCTACAGCCCATAATAATAGATAACTTGATAATAGTCAGTAACTTAATAAAATCCGTCAAATTACTCTCTCCAGTTGTTATCAGAAAAGAGCGGAACTTATCGCCGTTGTCTCTCCCCCTTTCCTCTCTTTTTCTCTCCACCTCTTTTCTACTTTCTTTTACTCAACACTATTCTCGTTCCATTCTTCCCTACTCTCTTTTTCATTTTCCATTCTCATTATCTTATTTCACTAGCAATCTCTATAGCAAAAAAACCAGTAAGTTAATTAAGTCCGTGAAGTTACTCCCTCCTATCGTTGTCAGAAAAAAATGGAACTGATCGCCTACGTCCTCTCTATCTTGCTCTCTCATTATTTTGTTCTCTTAGTTTCTTGCTTTCTTGTTCTTACTTTCTTTTTATCACATATCACTCCAAAATAATCGCAAGATTGAGAAGAAATTAGTTTTAATCTAAGCCTATCGAATTATTCTTTCACTTTGTTGTCGCAAAAGAGCAAATCTGATCGCTTGAGTTCTCTCTATCTTTCCCTCTCTTTTTCTTTCCATCTCGTTCTCTTACTTTCTCGCTATCACTTTGCTTCTTTCTTGGCCTCACCTTTACTCTCATTCTTACAATCTTCATAGTCCGAAATAGTTGGTAGCTTCAGAAGAAATCAGTTTTAACCTAAGTCCACCTAATTAATCTCTTCAATTTTCGTCAGATAAGAGCCAAGTCGATCTTTCGATCAGTTTTTGAAGGAACGAGGCTTAAAGTTGTTAATTTGCCTTAAACTTTTTGCAAATGCATAATACACAAAACGTGGTTTTAAGGTGAAAGATTGAAACTCTAAATCGATCTGTTTATCATTCTAGGTATCTAAGCAAGGTTCTTCATCTAAGTACTACTACGAGCCGAATTTTTATTGATGATGCCACTGGGTTATCGTGCTTAATATATAGCGAATATCTAATTGTAGTAATGAAATGCATTCCGAGGCCACGGAAAATAGAACTAGTTCTCAACCTAAAAGAAAAAAATCGCCTCGCAACTACTCAGAACTTTATATGTAGTCCTCAAAATTAAGGATCATGCCTCGGTCTGTAACTAATATTTGTCCCATACATATAACACAACTTATGAAACTAGAGTGTAATGCGAGCTACTGACTTTTTTCCTGTCCCGCCAGTACTTGCCACATTACAACTAAGCACTCGGCAACATTTACGACCAGAAGCATATAACCAGCAACCATCACCATCGTTCACCCCCTTGAGTGTTTAAAACTCAACTCAACTGCATTTGGCTTCCAATTAAGCATCAAGTTAATTTTTATAGATATAAGCTTCCCCGCATCAATTGCTGCTACTGCCAGCGCAAGTTCACTATTTTTTTTCCTAACACATCGGCACTACTATCTAGCTATTAGTGCTTTTACGGAAGTTATTAAGTGGCATCATTACACTCACAATCATAACCTTAAATCGTTTGCCGACTTGCCACGGCGGTTTATGGTCGTGACGTGCGTAAATGAGGTCAATAACGGCAGCTTACTTATGCAGTTTTATACATACTTGGGGCAACGCAGTGCAGCGAAAGGCGTGTAACAGAGAAATGAAGAGAAAAAATTGTGCTTCCCTTATGGGACAGTTACAGCAGTTCTGCTTTGCTCGAGTTTCCTGTTTTTAATATTGTCTGGACTTTCGCATAGACGCTGCAGCATGGTTTGAGTACACACTCGAGGCGTTACCATTTAATGGCTATAAGCAGCTGAGGGGCAGATATTGATAACTAGTAGGTATGAATTGAAGCGGTAGTTTTTTATTTTAAGCGCCATTGTGAAGGATAATTTTAATAAAAAATTAAATGAGGAAATTCTGTTTAATTAAAAAATATTATCGGGTTTCCTTTGTCTAAGAAGATCTAAATTACAGAAAAATGATGGTTTCTTAAAGAATTCTGTATAAATTTGTATGCTTTTACTTCAAAGCGCCTAAATGTAGGCAACACAATTTTTTTTAATCAATTTTTTTTTCAAACTTTTAAAGTATAAATATAAACGGGTATAAATTACTTAAAATAAAAAACGTATTTATCTCTCTTTAAGCGTTCCATCTCAACTTCGATAATCTTAGTCCATAGCACTTAAATGTAGGCAACGTTTTTTCTTTTTATTTCTGATCCCTTTGTATCAGTTCTGTTTGAAAAATTTTACATAAAATAATTCAAAATTAAATTTTTTTATTGAACAATTTATCGGTAATTTAAATATAGTGAAAAATTTCTGCGTAAGATGCCTTTGGTTCGAAGCGCCTAAGTCTAGGCAACACTATAGCAATTTTTAATTAATTTCAAGCGCTTTCATTTCAATTTATTAAAATGTTGTTTTGAATCACATATATCATATTTATAATAATACTAACTGGAAAGGATAGAAATTCAAGTCAATGTGATTTTGAGAAAGTTTTCAATAAATAATTGTGTAATAAAATTATGGTTACTAAAAATGTAGTGTTTAATTACTTTAAGATAATCTAAATTATTTGACTTCCAGTAAAATTGTGTATAACGAGTGCTCACTTTATGCTTCTGATCTTAATTTGTACACATTTATTATAAAACGCCAAAATGTAGGCAACACTTTTTTATTTTTTGAGCTTATTTCAGTGAATGATGATTCTAAAATATCTGATGCAACAAGTAATAGTTCCTTTGCGATTTTTTTTGTTCAATGCATTTGCTGGAAGTCACCAAAAATAACTTTATAAAAATGTTGCCTACAGTTTGGCGCACCTTTAACAAAATTTTAAATATTACAGCAAATAAGGTAACTTTGCGGCATAAAACCGCTACATATAACTTTCCGCAAGCACTTCCTTAAGCACTTAAGTAAGACAGCATACAAAAATTATGAATCTACTCACATGTCTTAGTTTATATTCATTAAGTTATTGAAAAAGTAATGAGCTGCCTTTCGGCTTATCACCAATAGCCGGCGCCGACAAAGCCAACATTCACAATGTTGCTGATTATGCTGCAGCGCACAGCAGTTTACAGCATAAATGCCAATAGGCGGACTTTGATTTCCCAGCAGCGGTGCCACACACCCCACATTTATGGTTAATCCCCCGACATACAAGTCATGCCAACTGCCGGCGTTGTCATTAAGAAATATCACCAGTTATGAGCGCACGCACACATGTGTACGTTTGATGTGTGTTGGTATGCGTGTAAAACAGCGCGTGGCATGACAAGGGCGGCCCCACACAAATGATACATGGCGCTGTAGCAGCGCCTACCGCCAGCTGACTGATGAACCATTTGGGTTGTGGTGAAATTTTAATGAGCGTGCGGGAGCGTGTGTGCGTGTGCAAATATTAGCGCGCCGTCGCAAATACGTGTACTTATGATGGGCACGGCAATTTGGTTTTGGGTTGTGAGTCAGGCATTTGAAGATTTAAATTTCACAAAATAGGCGTGTGTTTATTTATATGCGCGTCGCGCTGTGGTTAGGCGCTTGTTACATGACCCATAGGGATTCGGTGGGTGGGTGGGGCGAGGCAGTAATTTTAATGCTTTGGAAGCACATGCTGTTGATTGTTGGGTATATTTATTTGAATTTTTTTTTAATTCTAGGAGGTCATTGGTGCAACCATTGGTGGCCGCTCTTCTTCAATTTTAATGAATTGAGGACTCATTGCGGCAACCTTAAAGCGGTCATTTCCGACAGGTAACAAAAAAGGTAGAAACAATAAAGCACAATCCACCAAAGTCTCTTGAAGTACTTACCAAATTAACACATTCTATTGAGTTAGTTAATTTACAGGTTTGAAGAGATCGAAAAGTCGAAAACTCGGAGTCACACACGTCAACAAATGCTTACAAGGCTTGTAAAGACCAAAGTTATTAAGATTTTAGTATTTGTACAGAGTTCAAAAAAGCTTCTAAGTCTTTGCTAAATTCATCTAAAACAGATTTCAATCGCAGCCTACCTAAACCGATTATTTGTGAAAGAATTGCTAATTTTTTCGAGACTTCAAATTACTTATATAGTTAGTAACAATCATTTTGCTACCACAAAAGAGCACAAAATGTTATATTGAAAAACAAATAATAATATAACCTCACTAAAGCAATGTTGCCAATTTTCACGCAACTTCTATATATAAAACACTAGCTGCAACCACAATTTCACCACGATAACATATTTTGATAAAAGGCTGAAACGTTAAGCTGAGAATTAGCTTGGAAGAATTGTGTATAGTATAATCACACTAAAGCAATATTGCCAATTTTTTCGTAAATGCGAATATATTTTGACAAAAAATAAAGGGTGTGGTAGCATAAGCTCACTACAGCAATGTTGCCAATTTTCTCGCAAGAAATATGATAGTACAATTTCAGCACGATAACATATTTTTTATAACAGGCAAAAGCGTCATACTGAAAAGAAGCAAAGAAAATTGTGTGTGGTATAATCTCATTGAAGCAATGTAGCAAATTTTCTTCCAAAAATTTAGTTATTTTGCTGAAAGGCACTAGTTAGCTAGTACAAATTCAGCACGATAAAATTTTTTTAATAAAAGGCAATAGCGTCATTCTGAAAATAATAGAAATTGTGTTTAGTATAACCTCATTAAAGCGATGTTGCCATTTTTATAGCTCGCACAATTTCAGCGCGACAACATATTTTGAAAACAACTGAAGGGTGTGGTACTGAAAAGAAGCAGTAAAAAATTTTGTATAGCACAAGCAGATAAAAGCAATGTTACCAATTTTCTCATGCAGAAAGTGGTTATTTTGCTGTAAAGCAAAGTTAGAGCTGTTAATCAGAGCCAATCTATGTTTTTTAAACAATTAAGAAAATCCAAGGCCAGTGTTGTTATATTATTTAATTTTCTTAATATTAATTTTTTATTTTTGGAAATGTTTTTTCACCAAGAGGCTCCTGAATTTAAAATAAATGTCTTAACTCGACGAATTTTTTTAAATTTACCTGCCAATAACAGTTATCAAAAGCCACCGGACTGGAGTGGATATTTTTATTCATCTCAGGCTCAACCAACTCATTTGCTTTTGAACTTGGATGCAAGTAAGACGTATTCTTTTGAACCTCAAACGGACTATATGAAGTTTGCCATGATGTCTATAAAGTATATATATAAATGATTAAATGATGAGCAGGGTCTATTTAGTACTTCTGTCTATGTAAATGCGAACTATTTCACCAGATTTACATATTTTGATCTGAAATTATGCACACGTCTTTTTCTCTCAAGAAACTGCTCATTTGTTGGAACCGCTAATGTCAGATCACTACATATATCATATAGCTATCATATAAACTGATCGTTCAAAATCAAGTCCTTTTATGAAAATATGTTTCATACAATTTGGTGCAAATTATTCTTTAACCAGCACTAGAACCGCCAAACAAATTGAACACATTTGATAAATCTAGCAAATAGCTGTCATACAAATTGACCGATGCATATCGAGATAACGAATTTATACCCTCTTATGCTTTAAGAAATGCACCTGTGAATTATATTATGGCTTCGGTACAGCCGAACTTAATGAGATTTCTTGTTTCAATACCGTTAGTCACAATTAACCTTAACAGCAACAACATAAAAGATGGAACTTTAATATCACTTACACTTTAATGTCGCCATAAAAGCGAAAGCTAAAGCTTCTTATACATAAGTCACGGCTTATGAATGTCATTGATTCAATACAAGCGGTCGCTTTCATGCTCTTTGCAAGCAACTCTCCGCCACGTTGCAACACCCACCAGCCGCGCTGCACATATCTTATGTTTAATGCATTAAATGTGCGTATTTTAAAAATTTATTGCATGCGCAATGCGGCTTGCCACATCGACACATACATATATACATATTTCCAGATATACATTCTTACATATATACATAACTGTAATGCAACGACAGATTACATGCCACTTGACTTGCTGTTGACGACCGCGTGCTCGAGTATTGTTTGCATTGTTGTTGTGACATTGCTGTTGCCACTGCCACTGCCACTGCGCGCACGCACAAACACGCGCGTAGCAGAAAACTCTACTTACAATACATACAAACACACATGCACGGCAGCGTTATACGAAGTGCATGCGCAGTCATAAAGCTCAGCGCCTGATTGACCTATATACTTGCTTACAAATACACACATTTACACATACATGCATACGAAATAAGTTCATTGTAAGCTTGTGTCTTCATATATCACATATATGTATGTATATAATTGTTGCCTTTTGTATGCTGTGCATTACTGCAAATATTTTCTTTTATACTCACACTACAAATACACACACACACATATTCTCACTTGATTTCCATCACTATCCACCCTATGCCCGATTGCCACAATTTCCCTATAATTTCTGCTGAATTTCAATGCATTTCATTGTGTGATCTCGCCTGATTATTTCTCACTACTCTTTATTATTTTTGTCGTTATTGTTGGCGCATCGCGTTCATGCGCTTTCCAGCTTATCACCACAGTCAACTCAACTCGACTTGGTCTCTCGTGTCTTTCTGCATATAATAAAATATTTTGTATGAAGTGATCTGACATCAACTACTTTATTTCCAAGCTCACACATAGTTACATACTTAAATATTAGGGTGTGGCAAGTTGATAGTTTCTTTTCCTTTCTTTGAATATGCAATTTGATTTTTCAGTTTTTGCACTATAGAATTTTGCAACGCAAAATAACTATTTATTTCCAGTCTAAACCGTGACTAAGTCATATTACTTTTCACACGTATGTGACATCGGATTTTTCGATATTTTGCCTTTAAAACAATAACCTAGATCTTCGTTAGACTAATATTCCAGTACAAAATTTCCACTCTATAAAAAATACTTTGACGATTTTTCCATAAAACCACTGCTTTGCAAGTTATACGCACTCAAAGCTATGCATCAAATGTACTGAGCATTCATACAAAGTGCCAAGTACAGGTAAGTTACTCATACGACATGGTGTACTGCATGTTCATTGCACTTGATGCCTAACTTTAACTGCGTATAACTTATAAACTAGACGTTTTATGGAAAAAATTATTAAGCTATTTTTTGTAGAGCGTGAAATTTTGTTTTAGAAAATGGTTTTTCGAAGTAATATATTTAGTTGTTTTAGACAAAAAATCGATATTAATGATATGGGAAGGTTTGACTTGAAAATAAAGGGCTTTTTTAAGTTGGATAATTTTTTATAAACGAAAACTGAAACTTAAGGAGTCGTTTGCAAAAAAATATCAACTCATGTTTAACCAACACCCTAATTTATATATATATATATGTATATTTAAACACATACATATATACATACACGCTGTTGGTAAGGCTTATAGATGGAGAGCAGATATATGGCGTGTTGGATGAAGAAGAACTTACATGCACGGCTGTCACTTAAGTTAATATACAAGCACACATACACTCACTCTGATGAACACACACACACACATACATCCATTCTGACACAAACTGTAACGCACACACTCTCTGTGTTAAACGCAAACTCACTCACAATCTCACTCTCACACACGCTAATGCCAACAATTACAAAAAGTCACATGCTTACTCGTTCTGGGTCCCCTGTTGTTGTATGTCAGCATGATAAATATGAAAAGTTCAATTGAATTACCATAAAAGAATTACGAAACAAAAAAACACGACATGGTGTATGCTGTCGATAGTAATAGCAATTCTGTAAATAATAATGGGAAAGTAGAAGATAATGTGATAGACTTTTTAACTTTTATTGCAAGCTGCGAGTGACGTGCAAAAGTGTGAGTCGAGGGCATTTATTGTTTAATTTTTGGATCATTAAAGAGTTAAATTTTAATAAGGGTCATTTAGGATGCGACTTTTGGTTGGTAAAAAGTTCTTTGAGCGGATACTTAAATATATATTCCACTACAACGAAATTAACACCAATTTAATTGTTCAATTTGTTTACGCCTCGCAATTGCAAATGCAAAGTGGACGTTAATCACTCACACTAAAGCTCTAAATTGCACTACTAGAACTTAATTTAATGTTATTTTACTTATATATTCTCATTTTGTGAGCTAGTAACTACATTTTATAACACAATTAATACAACAATTTAAATAATTTGAGTTAAATTAACGCTGAAAATTGCGCTGCTGCTATTAAACTTCTGCCTTAGTACATACTTCTAACAAACTAATTATTCAAACTAACCAATAACTAACTATGCGATTAACAGATATGTTAATTAAGTGGACTTCAAGAACTGTTAATTTTTAATTACGCAATTAAAGCATCATTTACTGTAATTTAATTTCGATATTGTTTATTGAAATGCAAATTGAGCTCAATTTTCTTTCCAGAATTATGCGATTCCACAATTAAAACTTAAGTCACAATAGATTAACACCTTCATGCTTAATATATACGCTAATTAAACTTATTTTACTACATTAAATAATTCGATAGCGCAATTAACGCTTAAATTGTAAACAAAACTACACATTTTTTTCTTCTAATCCTATTTGCTGTGTTCAAATCCATGAAAATGTTTAGCTGCTCTCTTAATATAAATATGACCAATTATGCAATTAAGCTATATTTCTTAATTACCGCACTAATTAGGCTCAATTTGCTACATTGCATTTTTTTATTGCTTCTTTAAGCTTAGTTTAATGTCGGTTCCTTAGAAGAGGGTTTTTAATGACCTGCAAGTGGCACATACTGCTGCTCTGATAATGCGAAAGGCAATGTCCACCCCTCACCCGTAAAAAAAACTATGTATATTCCTAAAGGTGCGTTAATTGAGCTCAATTTAAAATACTGATTTTCTCAATTTTATTTAATTTACACCTAATTTAAATAAATTAAGTTGATATTCATTTCTTACCGCAAATCACATTAGTATCTAAACTTCAGTGGAATAGCTAATTATCACAATAATTAAGCTCAGTTTATAATGTTTTAATTCACAGCTATTAATTGTTCTACCAAAAATTAATTGAATATAATTTCGTTACTTCGTTACTATGCTGAGTTAATTTTTTTACCTCAATCACACAATTTATACTTAGTTAATATAAATATAGGCGTTATTATCTCCGCAACCTAAATTATTACTTTACATAATTTTCTAACAATTAGTTAATCGTGCACTTAACCTATATCTCTCCACTATCATAGTAATTAAACTCACTTTGCTACGTTAAGGTTTCTAGTTGTTCTATGAAAACTAATCTTAATAAAATATCGTAACTTTAGTTCTAATTAAGTGCTAAATGAGCTCAATTAAAAGTATTTATTATGCAATTTACACTTAATTAGTAGAAATATTTCAAATTTATTTTAAGATTCAATAAAAGTTATGGATGTAATGTAACTTTAATTAATCCTTCAGAAAAATTTCAAACGTTTAGTTATGAAATCAGCCTAGATTTATACTTTATCGCAGTGATTGAACTCGATTAAAGCTACTAATAATAAAATTAAAAACATTAATTGAACTCAATTTTCTGCTTAAAATAAAAACTAATTACGCAATTTATATATAAATAAATATATTTACAAGTTACTCTCACTCTAGCACTAATTATGCTCAATTTATTGCGTGTAAAATAAGAATTACGCAGTTAGTGTATATTTGAATATAGTATATTCATTAATTTAAAACAAATATTCAAATTGATTGAGTTCAATTAACGAGTAATTCCATTATTTAGATTACACGCGAACAGCCAATTGCGCACTTTATGTATACACCCCGCCATGAAAGTATCGGGAAGTAGAGAGTAGAAAGAATCGGGAGTTACGTCGTTTCGTCCACTATGAATACGTTCCAACTGGTCAAACCGTCAACAAAGAGTGTTATCTTGTTATGAGACGCTTACGAGACGCTATAGGTGCTTTCTTCATCATGATAACGCACCATCATACAAAGCCATCAGTGTTAATGAATTTTTGGCCAAACACTCAACAAATATGAAGCAAGCACCGTATTCACCTGATATGGCCCTCTTTTTCTTATTCTCCACAGTGAAATATTCAATTCGGGGAACACGCTTCGAATCAATTGAAGACATAAAAACAAATTCGACGCAAGAGTTGAAGGACATCCCTGATGGTCCATCCATTGAGTTCAATTTTCGACGACTCGTTCGAGCATTTCGACAGGTAGCTGGCGAATGATACGCGCGATGTTTTGGTGTCCAATCGAGAGGCCCAAAACGTGAAATTATCTGCTCATCGAAGTGCTTTCTCAATAAATCCATTGATTGATGTGATATGTGGTAAGTGGCGCCGTCTTGTTCGAACCAAATGTTGCCGTAATAACGAGCTTTAATTTCTGCCATCAAATAGTCGGTTATGACTGCGTGATAATGGTCGCCGTTGACGGTTACGTTCTCAGCGGCATCATTTTTGAAGAAATATGACCGGTACACTATTCGTCCCAAGTTCGGCAGTTCAGCTTGTTTACATACCCGTTGAGCCAGAAATGGGCCTCATCGCTGAACAAAATTTGGCTTAAAAACGTTGGATTGAGGTTTTCAAGAGCCCGTTGAGGGAAGCGATGTCTCTTGGTAAGGTTTTGTATTTTGTACGCTTTCAATTTAAGATCTTGATGTAAAATGTAGACACGCAAGTCTGAGTTGCAGCGAACAGCGCCGGATCGACCCTACACCGTGTTCGTGAATAGTCACAGCTACAGGTGCTTTATTTTCTTCACTGCTTGCTGAACGTGGTATATTTGATCGAATGTTATCCAAATAATGAATGCTGGGTCTCAAGATGAGTGATGGTGTTACGAATAGTACGTCCATTATATTGACATTGAGTTGAAGTCGCAAAACACATTCTTTACAGAACGTGAGTTTGGAATTGTCAAGAAAAAATGTTATGAGAAAATGCCAAACTCCATAATCTATAATACTTAATTGAATTGTGAAGACATATAGACTTTCTGCTGCTTCAACTGGAAATAAAGATTTCTAAAATCAGTGCTAGATCATAGGGAGAGGGAAACTCCATTGGCCAAAGTCTGAAACATACTTAAAAACAAGGTAGTAATTTAACATTTATTCTTAAATACAATTCGTTCAATAATTTTTTCTGAATATGAACTTTACTTTCAACTTGCAAACAAGTAGCTTGAAAATTTAAACATTAAACACTTATTTGCCACAGAAAGTAAATACATACTCCTGTACTATGTATAAAATGCCTCAAGCAATTTCTATTAGATATTTACATATGTAAATGAGATTTGTACTCATGATTTAACAGCGAATCTTATATATCGAACAGCCTCAACTATAAATGCACACATCGCTATAATCGCTATAAACATATGTATCTGTATAACGGTAGAAATGTGTTCACATAGCGCCATATTGGCTGAAATGCTTATGGCATGTGCGTTGTCAAGAGCATAAAATTTGCATATTTAAAAGCGGCAAGAGAAGTAGCAGCGCTGTCACTTAAAGATGACTCAAAATCAAATCTGCATGGAAAGAAGAAAGCAAGCGTTAATAATGAAAAGAAAATCCAACCGACAAAATCTGCACGCATTAGCATGGATGTATATGCATGTATATGTATACATTATTATGGATTTGACTTACACTTGTGCTAAATATTACTGCTCTTAAGTACTCCTTCTAGGTTAGGTTGAAGTAATGGCAATGTTAATGAGAAAAAGTAGCGTCTAAAGTGTGGGTTTAACTTGATCTTCACACACTTTTCTGCTTAAGTGTGTTTGTGTATAACTGTACTCGCCTAATGTAAATTTGCTTGTAATATTTAAGTATGTTGGCACTAAAAATGCTGAAAGTAGACAGAAAAGTACCGCGTATAATCGACGTGAATTGCTGAGGCCGAGTGAAGTGACAAATTTGCTGTGAATGTCAAGCTTTCCTACACATATCTGTGCAAAAATACATATTATTATACATATGTTTATTTACCTTTCTGTTATATGGTAATACCTTAATTTACTATTTAGTGTCGACTTACCCTTTAGCCAACTCATGTAGTAGATTTAGGCCCATAATTACAGCATTTACTAAAATGTTATTTAGTTTAGCTTTTTTATTAGCTATTTGTGGCAACATATTTGTTATATAATAAAGTTGACAATAAAGCAAGCATAAGCACTGTATGACTGACCGACCGAAACTAAAGCGAAAGCTTGTATGATAAAAGTCGGGAAGGGTTATAAGCATAACACAGACAACATGAGTTACTTGTGTTGGCACAATCGACGAACGCCGAAAATGGTTCAGTAATAAAACTTATTTGAGATTTGGAGCTGATTTTGGCTTCATGGCTGATAAAGACAATTCCATAGTTCTGTGTATGCATATTTTTCACGAGAAGAGCTTGGTTGCGATGCACATAAAATTCCAAAATTGGTGACCAGTACCTATTAAAAACTTAGAATATCTCTGTAGAAAGTCTATCACCACGCTTTTACTACAAATGAGTATATCCGCACTTTGAAATTCGACAGAATTTTGATTCCATTTATTAAATTTAAGTAATAGTTTTTAATTTAGGTTTGGAACTTTGCTAAGAATTCCTAAATATAGACATCTTTACTTTATATATATTTTTTACTGACTAGAAAAACAAAAATCAATTTATCCTTTCTTTTAGTAGCGGCGGTAAGACGTAAGTGGAAAGAACAAGAAAAACGAAGATTGGAAGAAAAATAATGTTTGCCTATAAGCCACTCAGCTTCGTTAAGAATTTGGCAATAAATATTTACTGTGACCTTTTTCTCTATATAAAATTTATTTACGTTTTCGGATCTTAAATATCTAAGCGAGTTTGAGCAACTACAAGCATTTATAAAAAATATTATCTACAAACGGTATAAGGTATTATTTTGATAAAATATTAAAATGTAATCAAAACTTCCAAGGTTTGCGTCTTCGCTGCAGATAACTCTAATACTAGTCAGTGTAATTGGCTGCTGTTCCGAATACTAAAAGTACTATTTTCTTTACTTTAAGGGGTTTTTAGGGGTAGGGTAATCTGGCCGGTTTGTTGACATTTTTTTTCATAGAAATTTTTATTCCACAATAGAACTTTTTTCACATACCATGAGGTATATAGTGGAGTGTATAAAAAAATGTTTTTCGGAATTGTTTGATGGCATCTGTCGGAGAAATGGCTGAGTGGCCGCCTTTTTTCACTGGCGGATACGATTGCTAATGTTTGGATCATCTAAAACACAAAAACCCAATCCATTCTTAAAAAGTACGTGAATGGTTATCGTCCCTAATAGAATCATGAAAAAATGTTGGTAAGTAAAGAAGTAATTAACGTTTTTTTTTTACTTTTTCTCCATGTTTTTTTACATAAATTTTGTCATAGCATTGTCAATAAATTAAAAAAATATACAGGGACGATAGCCAGGCGTTTTGTGAATATTTAAAACAAAAAAATTAAGCAAATTGGATGAGTAGTTCGACCGGAATCATGTCCGCCAGTTTGAGAAAGTGTGTTTTCAGAAAAATGCGTTTAAAGTGCCAGGTGTGCACTCCGAGCGCTCCGAACGTCGAGCGGTATTATTATTTTTAGGCTTTTTTCGAAACCTTCCAATAGCAAAGTGGATTTCTACATTGATTCTAAGGGTATGAGGGAACAGAAAATGCAAACAAAAGTCGAAATTTTGGAAAAAATATTACATTACTGACGCCTTAAATATAACGTGAAATAATTTCTAATAAATAAGCCCATCAGCAGATCATAATACTGAAAACTACAAAATTTATCGTATATAATACATACGGATTAAAAATTAAATAATTGTCAAAGGCCAAAAATGTATTTATAGTAAATATATGGTAAAATTAACGCCAGAAATAGGCCGAAAATATCAAAATATATTAGTCAGTTTTAATAACTTAAAAGCCGGACAACAAACGAAGCAAACGAACATTTAGAGCGTAACTGCTGTGCAACAAACTGCCAACACAAATACCGTTATAATGCCTGTATATATGTATATATATATACATATATGTATATATATGTATGTATATCTGTGCATTGCCGAAAATATCAAAATACATTAGTCAGTTTTACACCTAAAAAGGTGTGTGTCGTGGCTAACCGTACGCCAAAATGTAGGCAACGCTATTTTTTGCAGTACGCAGTAACGAAGATAGATTTTATATATTGTCAAATGAATTCATAGTAAATTTTTGGTAAGTTTAGCAACTAGAAAGCACCTGAAAATATTAAAATATATTTGTATTAGACGCTAAACCACTATATTAATGTTAAAAACGGTGTGTGTCTTGGCTAAGCATACGCCAAATTGTAGGCAGCGATATTTTTTTGAAGTACGGAACAACGGAGGAAAATTGCAGCATGCATTTAGGGGCAATACATATAAGTTAGCTGCAATAAATCATAATAAAGCCCAGAATTTCTTACAGAATTTATGGATTTCAATATTAAATGTTAAACTGAAAGTTTTATTAAAAAAAAAAAATAATAATAAAAAAATAACATTATTAAACCATATGTAATAGAAATAAAACACCTAAGCAGTTATGTGATAGACTCAGGAGGCTGTTTCCGACAGCTAATAGCCAAGTACAGAAGGTTCTTCGTTCAGCTTCACAAAAGACTGTACTTAATCGCTCATAGCTATGCTGAGGACTCAGCCATCTTACCTAACCTAAACTAACTTAAGGTAATAACCCAAAATTTAGTGAGTAAACTGAGACAATTTTCAATAAATTGATTATATACTTAATAATATATATTATGATAGCAATGTTTATAATTTTCAGCTGTCTCAGTAAGTCAATTATAATTAAATATTTGACATTTATATGCTAATTAGCTATCATTTGCTGTCTTTTATCATATAAATACTAATGATATATTACCCTAATTTACCTAAATTCTCAAATGAACTACCAAATATTTCAGCATTCTTAGAAAAAAATCACTAGAAGGCCACTCTGCTGCCATATTCACATCAAATTCCAACAAATATATGCTTCACTTTCACAAAATAGTCAGCCAAATACATTGTCAATATTTAAGTCACAATTCAGTGACAGCTTCGTGCACAGCACTGCCCTTCACAGCAAAATATTATGGCAGACAGACAACTAAACACAACTAATAATAGAGTGAAAAATTCTCAAATGAGAAAATAAATAACAAATCAGAAATAATGCAAGGCGAACAAGAGAAAGCGAATAACTTGAGTGCACTGAAATGACAGTAATGACAACAAAATGACAACCACTTGACGATGACAATGCACGCCAAACGACACAATACAAATACAAATAACTTAAAAGCCGGACAACAAACGAAGCAAACGAACATTTAGAGCGTAACTGCTGTGCAACAAACTGCCCACACAAATACCGTTATAATGCCTGTACATGTATGTATATACATGTATGTATATCTGTGCAGTACAGGAATTTGCTCAGCGCAGCATCGACATTCGCCGCACTCTCGAGCCCAATTTATCAAAAGTGCAACAACAAAAAGCTACCCTCAATTGTCACAGCCAATAGTCTCGACTCAATGCTATCACAATTCGAGGTTCGTTTCACCTGTCCGAAAGCAGCAAACATGTAATTGAAATTGCTGCTTGGCTGCAGGTGGAAGTCTTCACCGGCTACAGCACGCCGCTACGGTCAACATATCACGTGAGTCGCACTGGCTGATTGTTGCCTCTTAAAGCAACTCGTCTGCTGGCCATTGTGGTGGCCACTAATCCTCTATATACTTGTATATGTACTGTTATATATGTATGTGTAAGCAGTCTTTTTGAGCAGCTATTTTGTTCATTGCTCGGACCGCGTTGAAAGTTGCATGAGCATTGTGGTTGATAAGGAGGGGGAGTTGTAGCCAACCGCTGTTATCATGTGACTTGCAGTTGCGAGTAGGTAGGTATGTATATACATATATATGTATGTGTGCGTGTTGCTATTGTAAGTGTGTTAAAGTGTAGCTTGCAATTGACATGTGATTGGCAAACAAAGCGAACAACAAGCATTTCATTACAAACAAACGTACATATGTGTAGCCTTGCAAATCATTATATACATATGTATGTATACAGGGTGGTTGCTTACTGAAATGCAAAGAATTTGAAGAAAAATATTTGCAAATAAGAAAAGACCTTGGACCGAAATTAGAATGACCTTCGAATATAAAGAAGATTTTTCCTGGGTTCTACTAATATCGTGTCAAAAGAATATATACAGTTCAGGATATGATTAAAGTAGGCGATTGTGAATAATGTATTCCAACGATTCGGCCTAGAAGAGACATTGGTCTGAGTCTTCTGCCATTAAGAATCTCATACAGACCGGAAAAGTTAAGAGAGCGCAATGCTAACAAAGCGGCTTAGCAAAACTTAAGGCTGATTTTTGTTAGATAAATGTATTCTCAACCCACACTGTGACCCTGAAGCGAAAAAATTGATAAATATGAAGGTTTAACTTTCTCGGATTGAGACTTGTCTCATGATTATATAACCTAAAGTCATTGATAGCAACCACGAAAGTCAATTTTATGCTAGAATAAACAGGCGTTAAGAACCAAATGGTTAAAATATTTCGTTTTTTTTTGGAGGAAAAGGAAATCTATGCTGGATTTAACTGCCCTTTACAATGTATCGAAGGATCAGGAGTCAGTTTCTGGATCTGTCTTATAAATGACTCATTTATTTTGAGAACCTAAACCAACAAAAGATTCTTCGCTTTATTATGGTGTTTCTTCTATGAACTTTAACGTTATAAGATTGCTGCATCGAGTTCGAAAAAAATATTTCCAAAGCCGAAAAATGTATAACTTTCGAACTTGGTGCTCAAATATATGTGCTATGGAGTAGAATGACGCAATGTTTTACTAACCATCCCTTACGACGATAGTCTACGTAACACGAGTAGATCTGCAAAATTATATGGGGAATATTTTCTGCAAATACTATCACAAAAGACCAGTTCCCGAACTCAACTTCAGTTCACAAAAAAACCGATATCAACTTTTTGTAGAGTTCATCGAAGACCCAAACCTTTTTTATAAGACAAACGTTGCTTCTACTCCGAAATCTGACTCTTACTGAAACGGAAACTGATATCTGCAGAATTATTTATGCCAACACTACGACAATAGGCCAGTTCCCGGACTCAACTATAGGCCACAAAGGACTCTTGTAAAGTTCATCGGAGACCCAAACCTTTTTAATAAGACAAATGTTGCTTCTACTCCAAAATCCGGTTGTTGGCTAGACCGCTTCCAAATTATTTGGGGAATATTTTCTGCCACTTGTAATACAAAAGTTATGTTCAGGGCATCAATATCTGGCCACAAAAAATCCGGTATCAATCTCCTGTTGTGTTCATCGGAGACCCAAAACTTTTTTGTAAGACAAATGTTGCTTCTACTCCAAAATCCGGCTGTTACAGAAACGTAACTAGACAAGTTCGGGACGTCAGTATCTTGACACAAAAGTCCGGTATTTATCTCGTATCTTGTACAGTTCATTGGAGACCCAATGCGGTCAAGGTTACAGGTTAGAGTTATTAAAAATCAAGGAATTTCACTTGGATGGATATTTTCTTTACCCAAAAGATCCCCATAGATCACCAAAGGACTTTGTATTGAGATATTTCAATTTGAGTCTAGCAAAAGCAGGGTAATAGAGGAGGCAGGGACAATAGAATTCCACCTCGCCTTCTTCGGCTCTAATAGACACTTTTTAGAATTTCATTGGCTTCTCTACGATGACGGGAAGAGTCTTTTGATAAAAGGAGTGATATTTGTTTTGGTTAGCAATTGATATGAACCATTTCTCTTTCTAGGAAATAGATTCTGAGAAGTGGCAACGAATAAAATGGATCAAAATCCTTAAATATTTGACCTAGTTGGAAATTATAAGCGAAAAGCTCGAAGTCTTTATGCAAAATTCCAATTAAACGAGGTGTAGAAGTGATAAGATCTATGGCCAGTTAACAAGTTCTTTGACTGGGTTAAACACAATTCGCTCAAACAATCACTTTCTCACCAGAGCCCAGCAATTGCATCAACGTCGACTCACCCTGTATATATACTATACTTATAAATCTTCGTAAGGTTACTTATGCCTCTACCACACAGTTCCATTATTAAAAGACACAACAGCAAATCAGAATGTTGTCACTCGATAGCTTTCAGCTGTTACGTATACAATAGTCAAACAAAAACTGCAACAACAGCAATCAAGTCAAGAAATACAGATGACATTCCGTTGTACAACACAAAAGTATTTATTACACACACACACACACACACACACACATCTAAGTGCATATATACAGTAGTGTGGGTGTTTGTTTGTGTTTGCGGCGTTTGTGGTTGCATTCATTCAGTCTTTTATTCTCGATGACACTCGTGTAGTATCATCATCGGTACATTTGTGTGCACTTGTGTTTGTTTGTATAAGTGTTCGGCAAACATTTGGCATACACGAATACTTCAGACTCGGTATGTACTACTTTGGATTTACAATAGCTGTTAATTTGCGAAGAAGGTAGTGTCACATTAGAATTGCAAAGAAATGCACACAAATGGGTTTCTAATGTCGAAAGCAAGATGAGGCAGGCATGACAACGTAACGGAACTTTAAAGGACGTGTGCTGCTGTTGCAAGGACATAACTACATACATATATACAGACAGATATATATGTATATTGGAACAACATTCACAAATAAAGTATTTCCCATACAAGAACTTTTTTTCACCGCTCAGTTTGTATGACAGCTATAAGATATAGTTATCCGATCTGAATAATTTCTGCAGAATTTTTAGCATTACTTAGAACTATATCTCTTGCGAAATCTCGTCAAAATATTTTGTCAAATAAAAAATGTTTTCATACAATATCTTAATTTTGATCGATCAGTTTGTATGGCAGCTATGTGCTCTAAGGATTCAATCCGAACGGTTTCTTGGCAGAATGCACTATTGCTCTAAACAAAAATTCGTGCTGAATTCCGAGAAGATATTTCATCAAATAAGAAAGTTTACCATACAAGCATTTAATTCCGAGCCGTTCGGAATGGGAAAAAAGGACAAGTACAAAGCTTCAGAGCGATATCTCAAAAACTGAGGGATTTACAAAATGTTTATAGCATTGTTGATGTAGCGATATATTTTTAGAAGATAACTCACACATTGTTTTACGAAGAAAACTTATAATCCCCATCAGGTCATGACACGTATGCAAGTATGGCTGGATTAATCCAACCTCCAGCTCGCTATGGAAAAAACAGATCTGCCACTGTTAACAAATAAGCACATACCCCTCGAAATAAGTATGCAAACGACTACGGATAATCTTAGGAAACAAAAAGGAGCAAACTACCTATGCGTAAGATTAGACTCCAGAATAACCTTCTGGGTACATATCCAGAACGCCGCAGGAAAGGCAGGGAAAATCACCTCCCAACTTTGTAGACTAATGTTCAATAGAGGGGCCCCAGCCAAGAAAAAGAAAGCTCCTAATGTCGACGACAATCAGCGTCCCATAATGCAGAGCTGAGATCTGGGCAGATACTCTTAAAAGGAAAACCGTTGTAAGGTAGTGGCCAGAGTCCAACGCACGGCAGCTCTCAGAGTTGCATCAGCCTACCGAACAGTTTCAAGAGATGCAATATTAGTTATGAGCGGTAATGTCCCAATCGATCTTCTGGGATCCGAAAGGAAAAAGCTTTGGAAGTTAAAGAAAACGTCTGAAAATATCAAGAGCGCTATTCAACAAATAAAGAAAGATACAACGACGCAACAGAAGACGACGCCGAACAGCGTAAAAGACCTACTTGGTTCAATAAAGGCGGACGATTTATGCCGGTATTCTGCTTGTCACGATTGTCTCATGTCTCTAATTGTCACAATCGTAATATAGAATACCAAAGTGAGACTCCTGACTAACAGAATCACTACATTACGATTGTGACAATTAGAGACATGAGAATACCGGCATTAATCAGCGTCATGCTGGAGGGATTATATCGAAATTCACAGTAATTTTTCTAATTTTTTTTAATTTTTATGCGAGCGGCAATTCCGATTAAGAACTTTTGAACAGTTTAATGCTTAAGTAATTAATTTTTCTTTTTTAAATTTGATTGCATTATATTTAATATTATAATTTTTTTTTGTACAGTTCACACATAAAATCGTTTTTCTTGTAAAATAAAGCCGGAGACTATCGACTATCAAAAGCGACCTTTACATAAAAAGTTAATTAAATCCAAAATATTTTCAATGGCTTCCAACTAAAAGTTCGCATGCAATTGCTGCCTTTGCATTCCCCGGAGCGCACATAATAGTCTACATACATATAGTGGCTTAACAGATTTTCCGTTATTACACATTAAATAAATAAGCAGCTCACTTGCAGCAGCTTCGGATCAATTAAACTGATTAAGTAATCAATCACAGCCGATACACATCAAAGGCCAGTGTAGGCCAAACAGCTCAGCAAATGATAATGTGAATTTATAACATAAATACGAGTATATATATATATATAACATACATATACATAGACGTACATATATGTAATACTTTATATATATATGTACATATATACAGTTTATAATTGAGCTCCATTAAATTCTTGTTGAAGTCAGAGTTCACAGGTATTTACGGTTTAAATTTGAATTCTCCACCACAAAAACACACAAAACAAATCTCGGCCGCACACATACATACATAACGGTAACCAGAAACCTCGCAGCGCCGTAACACAAACATTAAACAATCTTTTGTATAATTATATTGCGGCAAACTTTGAAGTGTAGTGGTTAGACGAAAAAGGTCAGCAAAGTCAAAGCTTCATTAAGCAGCAAATAAAGTCGAAACAAATGCCGAAATATTATATTTAAGTGGTGGTTTTATGAAAAAGCAAACAAAAAGTGGCCATTCTTTACGCTAGCGGTCGGCTGAGCATACTTTACGCTTGTGTCTGTGCATTTGTTTGGTTGCAAGCAAATTTGATTGTCTTCTGCTTGAGCGAGTGCTCGGTAGGGAAAATGTTTAATTAGGTAAATGGGCTACTAAATGTTGTTGAGGTGGTTGAAAAGCAATAATTTACTGTGCTTAAAAGTTTTATTTATTGTTGCTGCCAAGCTTCTTACCTTTGAAATGACTTATTTGACGTATCAGCTGGCTAGTAAATTGAGTAATAAAAGTTGTTGTTTTACTATATTGTTTTAAAGTTATAAAAAGTAAATGCTAACCTAATAGTTTAAGGTTAAAAATGATGTTTGCGCGATTAAATATTTTTTAATTTTTGGAAACCCACAAAGCTTTTCAAAAGCACATTTTTTAATTTTGAACATTTTATTGTATTTAAACTGTTAAAATGTGCCTAGGAATGAAAATATTCAATACTTGCATCACATTTACTGCCTCAAAGGCTTAAAAATCGTTTCTATGAGAAATTAGCTGATTAGTAAATATCTGTTGCTTACTTAGTTGTTATATATGGAGCTATAACTACGTCATATAAATCAAAAAACTTGTTAAAAGTGTTTTCTCTATACTTAAATATCATTTTTGTTTTAAAAGCTCAAAGCTTTTCAAAAGCTCTTTTTGAAACTCCGATTTTGAAGCTAAAGTTACAACATTTACTGAAAAAAAATGAATAAAAGATTAAAAAACTTCTTTAAAAGTTGTTGTGTGGTCCGCTAAAATAATATTTTTCGAAAGCACTCTGAAAGCTCTTTCTCAAATTAAAGATTGTTAAAAATGATTTGTCAAAAAACGCGTTTAAAATGTATTCTCTACACTTAAATATTATTTTTATTTTACTAGCTCGAAATTTTTCAAAAGCTCTTTTTGAAATACTCAATTTCGAGTTAAAAGTACCGCATTTACTGAAAAAAAGGATTTTAAGTTTTGAAAAAACGGTTAAATAAATTCGTTAAAAGTAGTAATGTTTGCAAAGATAGTTTTCACTAAAAGTGTTTATTCCGCTAAAATAATATTTTTTTGAAAGCTCGAAGCATTTTGAACGCTCTTTTGCACATTTAAGATTGTCAAAACTAATCTCTGCCATTTTATTTCAATGCAAGTACTAAGAAAACTAAAAACACAAAACATTTCTTTCATTGACTTCATTTAAGCTGTCGTAATTTAAATTAAACACTGAGTTTGTAGCTTTACCTTACTCGTTTATTCAAAGGATTTTGAGAAACGATCAAATAAATACATTAAAATTGCTTTTTGTCCATGTAAATATTATTCTTGTTTTGAAAGCTCTCAAGCTTTCGAAAGCTCTTTCTGAGGTTTTGATTTTGAACTCAAATTTTAACTCATTTACTAAAGAAAAAGTAGTGTATAATTTGAAGAATTCTTTTGTCCACTAAGTGTCTTTTTTTAAGCTTTTTGAAAGCTCTTTCTTACATTAAAAATTGTTAAAACTGAATTTTGTCAGTTTTTTTTTCAATATACATAGGTGTTAAAAAAGTGTGAAAAACAAACACATAAACAGGGCTTTTATCAAAATTTAATTATAGATTTCATTTAATTTTAAATAATTCAAATAAATGTAAAATAGACTTCGCTGCCTTGCCCAACTCGCTTATTAAAAAATGTGAGAAATTAGCAATAAGCACATTTAAAAACCGTTTGTTCACTTAAAAATTCTTAAAAAATTATTTTTTTTATTAAAGCTTTTGAAAGCTCTTCCTTAAATTTGGTATTTTCAATGACAAACGCGCAAAAAAACGCTTTAAAACTGAATTTTTGTCAGGTTAGATGGTGTTTTTCTATAAGCTTTAAAGCTTTCGAAAGCTCTTTCTTAAATTTTGGTATGTCAAACGCACAAATAAGCTCTTTATACTTGATTTTTGTCAGATTAGATGCATGTTTTCAATAAGCTTTGAAGCTTTCTGGAATTTTTTTCCTAAATTTTGGAATTATCTTTGAAATGGGAGGTCGACAAATTTCTTTTAACACTATGATACATCACTTTGGGCTCATTTATACTGTGTTTAAAGAAAATTGTATAAAAATTTATCAATTATTGAGGCTTTATTGCTGAAAGTAAAATTTAATATTTATTGTTTCGAATTAATTTATAAAGCAACGAAAGTTTGATAAACGTTATTTTTTTGATATTTTATTGTATAAATGTACCAAAATGGCGTATGTGTCAAGTATGTAAAGGGTAAAAATGCGCTATATGCTTGAAGCTCTTCAAATTTTTCTTTCAATAATAGTTGAATAACGTGCTTTTCTTCAAAAAACGCCTAATTCAAAATTTTCCTACAGGCCTTTTCATGTTTTCCGGGTATGAAATTAACTTTTCCGTACTTTTGAAGAAATTTAAAATTCGTTACGCATGATGATTTCTATTATTTTCTTTCTTATCACGCAGAAGACGGTCTGAAAGAGTATAAACTACTGCAAAAGGATTGCGCCAAATGCCGCAATGAGCACCTGTATGGAAAGCTAGTAGCTGCGGGTAATGAGAAAAAACAAAGGCAAGCTCCACATTTACTTGCAAATTAGGCTGAAAGCTTAAAAAGACGGAAGTTCGCTTCAAACAAAGAAAGTTGATAATGAAATTTCAAGTGTTTGCTTTATTAACATAGACATTTGAGCATTTAAGTACGCTGTAGCGGAAATGTTTTCTTTGCGAGCATTGAATTAAATGTGCGGCAACACATTTCGCCCAAATTTAGTTGTGAAAATTTTAAATTTAGCAGACAAGCGTGCAAGGCCGCTCGGTGTCGAGCACACAGTGACTTTATGAACTGCTTGAAAATCAAATTAGCAATAAATATATAAATAATAACGGTAAATTGTATTATTTATTTATAGCTTTTGCTCAATGAATTCAAATTACTTATGAGTTTGCGCCTGCATTCACATTGATTATGGCGTTGATAAATTGGCGAAAATCAATAGCAGAAGCATATGCCAGGCAAATGCAAAAGGAAAAAACCAACAACAGCAACATCAATTGCAAACAATGCAATAATAAATAGATATTAGTAAAATGTATTCTGCTGTGAAATTATTTTTCATATTTTCACGCTCTCTTGCGTCTGAATGCTGTCTGTGCGCGTCGATGCGGAAATTATGTTTATTATTTGGGTGACATTTTCTCAACTCCACTTTGTTTAAAGCATCTGCTTTGTTGTTGCTTTTTATTTATTTTGATACAATTTCGATCAGAAGCGATGATGTGCATTGATTTTTTTCCGTTTAAGTGCGCAATAAATTTTTCAAAGTAAATTAAGTATGGGCAGCAGAGGGTTAATAAGAGAAAACTTACTTAAAGTATTGCTATAAATATTATCATTGTTGCAATTTCGGTTTTTATTTCATATGTGCATATAAATGAATTTTTAAATTAAAATTTTCGTTAATAATTTATAAAAAAAATTTTTAATAAAATGAAAAAAACACATTCTTTTTTATATGTAGGAGAAATTAAAAAAAAAATTATAAATGCTAGTTAAAATAAAAAAAAAAAACAAATTTAAAAAATAAAACACTAAAATTTCCTTTTATATTTTCTTAACTTTTTTTCTCTTTATCCTCATCTTTTAAAAGGAAAACATAATAAACTTATTATTAAAAACAGATTAAATAGATTTTTTCAAAAAAAAAAAAAATTAATATTGAAAATAAAATTTCAAAACTTTAAATATTAATTTTTATATAAAATAGTATATAAAACTAATTAAATTAAATAAATTAAACTTATTCTGCAAAAAAATACAAAATTGTAATGTAAGTTTAAAATACCAATACCATTACAGACAGAAATTAAACAAAAAAATAAATTCACAATAAACAAAAATTACTTAAACTTCAAATTTTTTAAATAAAAATAAACAATTTAAAATTGATGTAAAAAGCTCTTTAAATTTTATATGAATTTAATATTAATACTTTATTTTAAATTTTAATAATACAAATTTCTTCTATAATATTTTTTTATATAAAAAATTCTAAATAAAAATTAAATAACACAAAAAAATTAAAAATTGTGCATACGCAATTTTAGAATAAATTACAAGATAGTTTTTTTAAACTTTATTTGTAAAGACTTGAGACCAAAATAATATAAGTAATTGCAATTATTTTTGCTCACGAATTTCTTAAAATTTTTTCTTTAAAAAACATTTTTTTTACAATAACTAAACAAATAATTCTATAATTTTATTTTGCCTAATTTTTTGAATTAATATTTTTTTTGACAATTTAAAACCTAAAATAATGAAAATAAAACTGCTATTTTTAATTGACTTTTTTCCTGAAATAAATAACTGTAAAAAAATTAAAATTAAAAATCCTTTGGTACAAAAACTTTATGAATTAAATATTAAAAAACAAAATTATTATAAATTTTAATTTTATTTATATATTTATTTTGAAATAAGTGAAATTAAAAACAAAAATATTTCCAATGAATAAGTTTTGAAAACTCCATATACAATGAATTTTAAATATTTTTTAATTTACGAATTTCACAACATTTTTATAAAGAAATATGTTTTCTTTTTTAAATTATTATGAATCTTATTATCTTTTATTTTATTTTATTTTATTTTCGGATTTTATTTTATTTTATTTTATTTTATTTTATTTTATTTTATTTTATTTTATTTTTTATTTTATTTTATTTTATTTTATTTTATTTTATTTTTATTTTATTTTATTTTATTTTATTTTATTTTATTTTATTTTATTTTATTTTATTTTATTTTATTTTATTTTATTTTATTTTATTTTATTTTATTATTATTTTATTTTATTTGGTAAGGTTGAGCTCAGGGTACTACTGGGGTCACAGCTGGCGGATAGTGGACGGCTTATGCTAAGTAGGTTAGCTACGAATAGTAATACGCAGCCCCCGACCAAGGAGGTCTTGACTCAAAACGCCTCACGCGTCCAATGAACCTCCCCCGAATAGACGAGAAGATGCCGCTTTTAAATAAACGTCCACAACCACCACTGGATTTGCACGGAGGGAGAATCTACCAACGAGAGGGAGGCAATAAAGTTAACGAAAACTCTGGGCTAGCGCCCATCATATTTGAGGCCAGTAAATTTCTGATTATGGTGTACTGAAAATCCGGAACGGATTAGTTTAACAAGGGCCGGTGCGGGCAGTTTTCTGTCAACTCTGTAGGTAAGAGTGACATCTTGTCGAAATGGCTAGCAGGCGAATACTGTTCTCACCTTCGAGTCGTTAAAACGCTTGCAGATCTTTAAGTACGTTCAGTTGAGACTAGCTGCTGATTAGTGCCCAAACTTAAATCTGAACATAAGTACCCATAAGCACTTTTTTCCAACCTCGCGTGGCAACTGTTACAACATGCTTAGCTAGCGGCTTGAAGCGGAGACCCAATGGAACATAATGAATAGACCGCAATAACAACAAAAAATCCCACAGAAATATAATAAAATAAAGATGGTCAAGACAAGGAATACGGGACCGACTTCCGTACAAATAGCAGGGTCTTAGACTATACTCACCTTTAATCCAAAAAAAAAAAAATAAATAAATAACTGGACAAAATTGGAGAAAATATAGCTTCAAGGGAAACTCAGGTTACACAAAATCCATCAGCAAAACAAAGAGAAGGGAAGAGCACCACAATTGCCACCACAGAAGGACCTCAAAACTCACCGAAACAAGAGTACATTACCCAAATGAGACGGACAGCAAAGGAGTTCCTACAAAAGTGCAAAGATATCGTGCAAATAATGAAGATGGTGATGGCAAAACAGATGTCAGCATGGATGTTAAAAACGAAACGGCACAGCTAAACGGACTATTTGACATAAACAAGAGTTACCGTAGAAACTGGCACATCGCAGAAAATAAGAAAAGACGGGGACATATGTATAAGCCGACGCATCACGAACCCTGAATCAATAATTTCGAAGCGACGTGCGACAAGATCTGTGGAGCCTCGAGAAACAGTCCGACACCGAAACGAAAAGAACGGTCAGTGGCAAAAAGTATTGCTTGAAAAAGCACGGAAAACCCACGCAAACGAAGTAACGGTGAAGGAAGCGCATATGCAAAATGCAAACGAGAGTCAACAAGGGAGAATATAGTTGAAAGTCAGAGCAAATATGATATTCCAACGACAATCAGAGGCCGTGATCATAAAGCTATCAGACGGCAGTAGCTATGCCGAGGTCCTTAAGAATATCCGTAGCAAGGTATATTTTAAAGACGCAGAGCTTAAGATCAAAGGGATCGGCAATACAAGAACCGTGGGCCATACTATTAGAGCTGGAAAACAGAAAAACTAAAAAAGCCAAGTTCTGCGAGGCATTCACTACCACCCTTCAAGAATCTGCAACTGTGGTCGACCTTAAATAAAAGGCTACTATTCAAATTAGGGACTGCGACTCACTCACAATAAAAAAACAAGTACCAGGGGCTGTAAAAAAAGCGTTACAACATCCCATCGAAGACTTGATGATATACATAACACAAGAGAGCAGGTGAAGGCATATATAAAGATAAAACTGGCGTTCTAATGTGACAAGCAGGCATTAAAATAGGCTGGGTTAACGACAGGCTGCGACGAAAGAAAAACCCAAAAGTTGCTTTCGCTGCTTTGAGCCAGGAAACTTAACCTGTGACTGCAAAGAGTTCGATAGGAAAGAGAAGGTGCTTGCGGCCAAACAATTTTAAATTAATTTACGAAATACAATTTTTGAAAAAAATTTTTTAAAATAAACACATTTTTGCAATATATTTTTTTATTCAAGTTTCTTAATTTAATTTTATACAATATCAATTGCTTTTGACCTACGTTAATATTGAAATTTAATAAATTGCCCTAAAACCACTTCACAATTTCTTCTCTGCGAAAAACATCTGTTCAAGCACTTTCCATTCGATTACGCCTTTCGAGCAATTATATTCACAATTCACTCAAATAAAATTCCAATTAAAAATCAATTTACTATAGTTCAGTCTTCGGACCATACATTACAAACACAATGCAATGCAGCTATAAAAATAAAAATGGAAAAATCCCTCAAATTTACGAGTTTGCTAAGCAATCGAGTGTAATCAAATAAAATTGTCGAACATTTAATCATATTTCCTCTCTAATACACCGTTAAAATGCTACTACGAAATACGATATAAGCGCGCCATAAAAATCTAATGTATTGGCAATGCGCTGGAGTAAGAGGCTAAACTCATATGTACATTAGTATGTATGTGTGTTTTTTTGTGTGTGTATTGAAATGTGGAGAAAAAAAACTCGCCTAAAATCGATTTGTAATAAATCGTAGATTGTAATTGTAGCAACAAGCAATAAAAAATGCCATTGATTTGCAACATTGCCAACACGTGCGGGAGGAAAACTAGTTGAAGAGTGGTAGTAGTACAGCTGACGAATGAAGCAAATAAAGATTATTGGTTTTAAATTTCGAGTTTGGAAATTGAAATTTGAAGCTTTTTGCAACGAAAATTATGTAAAAATTATCAGCAGCATGTATCCTACATATATCGTAAATAAAATAATCATCGTTGAAGGGTAATACCCTCATTATATTGACTCTCCGACTTTCCATACATTTGCCTTGTACGGTTTGGCGATTAGGTCTTCAATCAACGAAAATTTCTTCTCAGCGAGCATTTTTTTTAAAATCTGATCTGAATGAAGAAGCTATTCGAATTTCCAATGAACGGTTTTCATACCTTGAACAGGGTATATTAAGTTTGTCACGAAGTTTCTAACACCCAGCAGGAAGTGTCAGAGACCCTATAAAGTATATATTAGGTTGTCAAAAAAGTCTTGCGGTATTGTCGCTAGTTGGCGCTGAAAGCGCGTAGTTGTAGTTTTATTCGTCGCATCGGGTCATGCTATACCTTTTTGGAAATCTCATTTCACGCGCTAACACGTGTTTGATTGATTGTCGTTTCTTTTAAGTCGTTCGTGAGCTATAGCGTCGCAAACATGGAACAAAATAAAGAGAAAATACGGCATATTTTACAGTACTACTACGATAAAGGCAAAACTGCATCTAAAGCCGCCAATAAAATTGGTGCAGTTTATAACTCGATACAGTTTCCATTTCCACCGCACAACGATGGTTTCAACGTTTTCGTTCTGGTGTAGAGGTGGTCGAAGATGCGCCACGCTCCGGAAGGCCTGTCGTCGAAAATTGCGATAAAATCGCTGAATAATAAAATAAATAAAAAAAAAATTCAATACAAATACCGCAAGACTTTTAAAATTTATATAAATGGTCAGTATATTGAGCTGAGTCGACTTAGCCATGTCCGTCTGTCTGCCTGTCCGTCTGTCTGTGTATACACGAACTAGTCTCTCAGTTTTTAAGATATCGTTTTGAAATTTTGCAAACGTCATTTTCTCTTCAAGAAGCTGCTCATAAGTATGTCGGAACTGCCGATATCGGACCACTATAACATATAGCTTCCATACTAACTGAACGATCGGAATCAAGATCTTGTATGGAAAATTTTCACATTTGACAAGATATATTCACGAAATTTCGTACCGATTATTTTCTAAAGCAACAATGTAATTTCCGAAGAAATTGTTCAAATCAGTTAACTATAGCATTTAGCTGTCATACAAGCTGAATGATCGGAATCAAATGCTTGCATGGAAAACTTTCACATTTGACGATATATCTTCACGAAATTTGGTATGAGTTATTATTCATAGAAATAATGTAATATCGGAAGAAATTGTTCAGATCGGCTTACTATAGCATATAGCTGACATACAAACCGAACGATGTTGCTAGCCAACTATTGCATTTTTTACGCTTTGAAGTGGGTTTATAGACGGTAGTCCACTCATTGTCACATATCGTCGCAAAAGCTCGGATGTAGTATGCTTTTACATCTCCTAGCACTGCTTCCATTGCTTGTCATTATTTTTGATCAAAATTGAGTACAAGCGGCATCCACTTTACACAAACTTTCTCATATTCAAATATTCGTTATTGATGTGATGTGGGCATTCAATTGATATCTTTGGACTATCTGCTATCTGCAACAGCTTCACCTTTCGGTCACTAAAAATTATTTTGTTGAGTTTTTGAAGTTTTCGTCGGTAACAACCTCTTTTGGGTGTCCACTGCATCAACACCAGTCACTATAAATAGAACTGGCAGAAGTTTATCGGTTTTTTTATAGATAACACAACCTAGCCAAGGATTTTCTGCCGATTATTCTCGACCTTGTCTCCACATATAGTGAGCTCACGTCTTTCTTCAACTGCTTTAAGGAGTTACATGGGTTTCCTCGAGTAAAAAACTACCTCTCTTCAACAATTTTTTTTTCAAATAGAAAATTAAATATTTTTACTGTTTCAAACGTACACTATTAACAAAGAATCTCTGAAATTTTTCGAAAAAGAAATATTTTAATCTCAGCCATTTCGACGTTATTTCCTGTGAACCCACGGAAAAAGATACAGCCGCGTTGGCAAGATAGCTCCTTACAACATCTTCTAAAGTGAAAAAATTACGTATTTAATTCAAACCTTAACTTAGAACTTGGACGAAGGAAAAAAACTTAAAATTGGATATCCGGCAGGTATTTTTACAAAAAAATTAATATTTCAATAAAAATTTCGTGAAATTTTTCTTGAAATAGTTGTGCTCGAAAAAAAATCCTTCGTCCAAGTCTTTAAGAATTGTGACCTGTGTAAAATATCATGCAATTGAGTTAATTAGTTCTCTAGAAATCTTGCGAACTGACTTCAAAAACTCAAGCGCATAAGTTCTCAATGCTGCTTCTCCAAACTATTACTCGGATCAACTTGAAAATTTAGGTCAATATTCTAGAAGAGTTAAAGAATTTAATAGGACAATAAAAAATTTCGAGTTTTTGAAACCCGTAAACCCATGTAACCACTTAAAATTGATACTAGGTCCGGATACCAGACCTTTTTTCTTAAACAACAAAGCGAAATACTCAACAAGGTGCTACGGAAGCACTTAGAAATGCATCATTGAAACCTTAAAAGACGAAATTTATTAAATTTGACATTATTGTTCCTCAATAAAAGTTACTTTTTCTTTGTAACTTAGGAATTGGATAAAGATTTTACTTTGAATGGTTAGCTGCCCTCAAGTTAGAAGACTTTCGTTATACTTTGAAAATGCTGAAGAGGTTCAATTAGGCAAATTCTATAGCTTTGGCTTAAAGTATTTGAAAAAGTTAAATTTCACTTAATTTTCAATTCGAAAAGTGGTATGGTTTTTTCTTAAATACGTGATTTTTTTGGTATATATGAATTTATATATTTTTTTTAAATACAAAGTCGTATATTGATTTTTACAATATTTTCTCCTAAAAAATTACATAAAAAAATTTAATTGTGTAAAGTTAATTTTCAAAAACTTTATTTTAAGGTTATTTCATATAAAATATTGTTAAAAGTTAATTAAAATATCAAAATTAATGAAATTATCAAAATTTAGTTTTACCATATTATCCTATAAAAATTACAAAAACAAATATTCTAATTAAAAAAACAATTTTTTTTTAATTTTTAGGTTTTTTTTTTTAATCTTTTCTGTGTATTTTTGCGTTCATCATTTGACTTTTTTGTCTAAAACCAAAGTTTGTGAAAAAAAAAATTATTTTAAGCGAATTATTTTTTTTTTCAAATACTTTATATTTTTAGTCAACATTTATTTCACATTTTATGAACTTTTTCTGTTTTAAGCCGCATTTTAGTTTTCCAAAATTTTTGAAATTCCAACTTTTTCAAACATTTATTATTACTTTTTTAAATTTTTTTTCCAAAATTAAATTTTTTCTCTAAAATTATTAATAACTCTATTCAAACACGTAAATGTTTGCATATATTTTCAAACATGTATGCATGTGTGAGTGTTTTCATATATAAGTGCATGCAATTTGGCACTTGTCGCACAGCGCTGATGCGCAAACAAAGCATGCGGACACACATCACTCCCATTTGCCAATTTCATATGTGTTTCTATTTATTTAGTTTGTCGCGCGTTTATCTAACACACACACATACACACACGCAAACAGTCGCGCTGGAAATTGGCGCACTCGCCAGTGTCAAACACAAATATGAACTTTTTCAACCGCGCAAATATTTATATGTATTATCTAAACGCAGCGAAAGTTGCTGTTTGCCAGCGGGGCGTATACGTAACACACACGAAGTGCATGCTGCGGCAACGGCAAATCGCATGCAACGCCAACTTTGGCAACGAGACATTGAAATTTGTACGGCGCGTTGCATTTTACATTTGAATGTGGATATATATACATATGTATGTATATATATATATGGCATATATATTTTTTCTCAATTCTATTTTTTGCAAACACGACGAATTTCCATTTAGCAGTTTGTGACACATTTTTATTGGTCTTATTTTTTTTGACGAAAAAATGCATTTTTTTATGTACGAATATATGTCTATATGTATACATGTATTTTCCACCATACCCTGATTTATGCTGTACAACGATCACGCTTCGTACTAAGCGCCAACGCTGACCACAACCACCTAAACTCCGATATTTATTGTGATTTATTTCGGCCGGCAGCGCTTTGCCTCGAAGCCTGGCTAGCGGCGCTGCTAGCATTTAGTGGTTATGGCAAATATGAATTGAAATTGGAGTTTAGAAATTTTGTTTGCGAAAGCTTTTATGCGAAATTCCTACCACTGTTATATGAATCAAAGTGAGAGTGCATATGTATTTACGTAGATTTAGGTATATACTTGCATGTATGCATGTATTACAACAACTATATTCTAGTTTTAGGCTTGCCAACAGCAACAATTTGCATATACGGAGATCTAGAGCTTATGCTATTTCTGAAATTTTAACTAAATTTTGAGGCAGTGTTTAATTTAAGCCGACACAGTAAAGCGTGCCTTTAAGTCTTTAGCCGTTGTTGGGCTCCAACTCACAGCATTGTAGTAATGGGTAGTTTGTGTGCTTAAATCTGCTGCAAAGAGCTTATTCACGGCAAAGAGTTAAGTCAGCACGATTAGCAAACTCATTGCTATATGCTTTTCCAATTTTTACCGAATTTAATCCCCTTAATTTGTATATTTTTATGTGAAATATATTTTCATTTTAATATTTTATACCGTTTGAAGCAAAGCCAAAACAAAGATTAGCTTCGGTCGCACTGAAGCACGAATATCCTTCATATTTAATACAATTTTTATATAAGAATTTGCTTTTGATAAAAAATTCAGGTTCGGTTACGTATATCCGACTGTCGTGGGAATGGTTGTTTTGATCGGTCGGTTTGTATGGCAGCTATATGCTTTAATGACCCGTTCTAAACAATTTCTTCGGAGATTACATTACGGATCAACGCAAAATTTTGAGAAGATATGTCGTAAAAGGAAAAAGCTTTCCATACAAACACTTTCTTTCGATAGTTCAGTTGGTATGAAAACTATATGCTATAGTGACCCCGTCCAAAAATTTTCTTTTGGTATTGTACCATTGAATTAATGCCGAATTATGCAAATTTTCGTGAAGATATCTCATCAAAACATGATTTCCATGCCAGCACTTTATGCCAATTGTTCAGTTTGTATGGCAGCTATATACTATATTGTTTCGATATCGCCAATTTCAACAAATGAGTACTTTTATGAAGAGAAAAGAACTTGTGACAAGTTTCAGATTGATAACTCAAAAACTGAGGGACTAGTTTGCTCTTATGTATAGCAACAGACGAACAGATAGGCGGACAGCGCTAAGTCTCTCAGCTCGTCACGCGAATCACTTATATACATATATATTTCTTTAATGGTCTCCGAAAGCATCTGGATAGTTCAATGTTTCTCTGTGAGTATTCATGGCAAATTTACTACATCCTTTTCAGGGCATAAAAAGGTATTTGCTTGAATCAAAAGCCAAGAGGTATGAGTTAGAGTTATGTTGAATTTTTTAAATTCATTACCCTGAAAAATGGTAAGAGTTTAGTTAAGTAAATTTGAATAAATTTAATTCTTAAGCAAAGCGCTCGACATAGAGTCCTGCAATGTTCGTTGGCAATAAAATTAGTAATGCAAGTACATAATTAAGGAGAAAAAATCGAATGTTTGTAAACTTCCTAAACTGAATTTCATTCATGAGTGTTCGGTGTCAGCATTAATCGCAGAGTAGTAAAGTTCGTGGCTACTGACTCTATTTGAGTATTTTCTTGTTAGACGTAAGGCTTATGGATTAGCTAAACGGTGAGAAAAGTATAGTAATGTTGCAGATAGCAAAAGTTCTTCATAAGAAGAGCCAGATCATCTAGCAATCTTCTATCTTCAGCTTTCTGAAAAGATTGTTTTTTTATAACACGAATATAAACTACTTATACCTAGACTTACTTATTGATATTGAAATATTCGACTACGAGTACTTTCTAACATTTTGTCAGCCCAAAGCAATACCATTCGACTAGCAACATCGTTCGGTTTGTAGACTGCAACGTCACGTGAAATTGTTTTCATCGAGCCTGGTGTCAAAGTAAATGCGGCATATTATTATCGGGAAAGTGTTCTGGAGACTGTTTTGAAGCCGTGGGCAAACAAACATTTCGGTCGCAAACCATGGACGTTTCAAGAAGACTCAGCACCGTCTCACACAGCGCGAGTGAACCAAGAATGGCTGAAAAACAACGTTCCAAACTTCATTACGACCACACAATGGCTCTCGAATTCACCAGAAGCGAATCCAATGGATTATTCTCTCTGGGCCATTTTGGAGAGCAAGGTTCGAAGTAAAAAATACACCAGTCTCGAGATGCTGAAGAAAGCTGAAAGAAAGTCCGTGAGTGGGCCAAAATACCGGCAAGTCACATTCGGGCAGCTTGCCATTCGTTTTTTGACCGTCTCAAGGCCATAGTTAAGGCAAAAGGTGGTCATATCGAGCCAAAGTGAATAGGTCCTGAATTTATGATTATTTTTACACATTTTTTATTTTAAAATAATTAAACATAATTTTCCAAACCGAATTTTTGGTTTTTCATTGGTTACACTTCGAGTGCCGGACCCTCTAGTTGATATTTAAGAGTTGTTAAGGTCATAACTTAATATTAGTATTCATACTTGAAAGGGCCTTTAACTAATATAAAGTATATTGAATTTGACATATAAACGCAGTTTTCATTATCTTCACATCGAAATTGAAACATATTTTGTCTAAGATTTCTGCTGAAAATATAATTTTAACATTATTATGTAGACACAAATATGCGACACAAGAAGAAAATTAATATAAATAATAATATAAAAAAATAAATGAAAAGATATATATTATGAAACTCAAAGCTAAAAAATATAGCCGAGTAAATTTTTGTTGTTTAATATGTAAACAGCTTGTAAATATGTACATAATTAAACGAGCTGTATATGTATATGCATGTACATATATATTGTATAAATGCCCATACACTTAGCAGGCTCAAGTGCCATTGAGCCACGTCTTTCAATACAAGCTTTCAATGAGCACTCGGTAATAGTTTTAACTTGTAGTTGACGCAACGCTGACATGCACACGAAGTCAACTGGAATATTGCAAAAGCACGTCGCCTCAATGTATGCAAAATATAGCAAAACGCAGTGAATGGAAGTGAGCTCAAGTGCAGGCAACAGCAGCACACGCACGCTTGGAAGGTGCTCTTATACATAAATATATATTTTTTTAAACATTATTTGACGTCGACATATTTTTCAAATATTTTTCTTATTTTGTTAAAGGAAAGTGTGTTTTAACTACCGTTGCGACGGCACTCGAAAGTTTCTTCTTTTATATGCGCAAGCCATTGAGCAGCTTTCACTTGATAAAATATGGCATAAAGCATATTGATTACTTTTTAACTTACTTCGCATAAAACTTTTACCCTTTACTCGTAAAATATTTTTTAGTACATTTTTTATAATGATAGTCCCATGCACTCATACTTACATATATATTTGGAGCTTGATGAATGCGGCCCCTACTCAACTTGTTTTCACTCTTATGCACACTATATGGTGTGGGCCAAATCTCGCCGCGCAGTCGTCAAGTGCACTTAAGCGCTTTACCTTGAGCACCACATGACATATGAGTAACGCTCATTTACCGCTTCATTTAATCTTTGCTTAAGCCGCGCCACAGTGAACCAACTGACCAACTGAAGCAATAAAATAAAAGCCTACTAGAAAATCCCCATAACATTCCCGAAAAGCGTATACAAAATGTGTATGTGTTACAATAATAAAGGTCGACAATGCATAACTAAGCCCTGTACATAAAGTCTACCCACTTGGTAGTACATTTTTTACCACATACTCGCATGTATACTCACCCAATCAAACGCTTGTCAGTGTTGTGAAACTTGAAAAGGGCAAAATGAAATGAATAAATCCTCTGTAAGGCTTGCTGGGAGCACGCATAATATAGTCCGGCACTAAACTATGCCTAACCGCACAGAAAAACCACAATGGAAGAAAGCAAAAAATAAACGCAACATAGGTAAATTAATAAAAAAGGGTTGAAAGCTCTGAGGGAATAGCGAGCGGTCAGTCATATAGTGTACGGGCCAAGAGAATGAAAGATGTGGGTCGTGACTGGGTGTAACATGTGTAAAGTGAAAAATTACACGGCACAAAGGTGTCATATTAAGCACTAGCTGGAAATAACGGTAGCTATGTGTGTGTAGAACTTAATTTTGCATATATTAAAATAATAAAGTTTACTGATTAAAACTTTGCTTATATAATGCGGAATTGTATGAAACCTGGTAAAAACTTAGAAATTAATGCAAAAATATAAGAAGCAAAAATTTCTATAAAAATATCGAAAAGCTTTACTTACATGAAACTTTTAGTAGGTACTAAAACCTCTTCTTCTAGAGTATTGAATTTCTGCTTTTTATTTTACTCTCAATAGCAGAAATATTCCAATAGTTCACAGCAAGATCAGTGACCATAATATATTAAGAAATTTATATAAAAATAATGAAAAACTTTCCTTACATGAAACTTTCAGCAGATACTCAAAAAACTTCATCTAGAGTAATGACTTTGTGCTCTTTATCTCACTCTTGGCATCTCAAATACTAATAGAACTCAAAGCAGGATCAGGTGCCATATTACACTAAGAAATCGGCGTATAAATATCGAATAGCTTTCCTTGCATTAAGCTTTCAGCAAGTATTCAAACCACTTTTATAAGATAGAAGCATCTTCGAACTGAAATCTTTCAGATTTTTTCAACGTTTCCTCTAACTGATAAGGGATTTCACAAAAACTTTGAGAACTTTAATATTTGCAGCTTTTGTTCAATGATTAAAGCATTGTTCAGTAAAATAAGTCTAATGTTTCATAAAATTCTTTACAAAGGTTTGAGACTTAGCTAAAAGGCTTCATACCTGATTTTCTTTCAAACGCTTTTTCTCGTTGACAAAGAATTGGTGACAAATAAATTCAATAACAAAATTATTGCAAGTAATATTCTTAATATTATATAGTAAGAGTTTCTAACTTTTGACATTACTCGAATTCGTGTCATCAAATATAGTTTAGACTTTGAAACTTTTACTCAACTGAAAGCTCATTCTAGACCCCTTCTTCTATTTTAGGAAGGAATTTCTTTAAGATTTGCTTATACTTGTCATGCCGAAAGACTTTAACTTAATGTTGGTGTGGAACTTAGCTAAAGAGCTTTACATAAATTTATATTTCGCTCTCTTTTAAGTTTTTTCTTTTTTGGTGCTTTAATAAAGAAGTTTTAGTAACATTTTTTTTCACTCTACTGCTGAAGTTACTGGTGTGAAACTTAGCTAAAAAGCTTTACGATTTGTATTTGTATTTATATTTATATTTATTTTTCACTCTTATTTGATTTTTCGCTCCTTTTGCTTTAGCAAAGAATATCTAATTGAAATGATTTCGATTTTTTTTTTCTTTTGCTGCTGAAGAGACAATAACTTGAAGCTGGTGTGAAACTTAGCTAAGATCGTTAAGAATATTTATTTTATGCTCTTTTATTGAGTAGACCAATAATTACCCAATGCAAAACCTAAAACTAAAACTTATCAGGCAGATTCATACAAAATTCATTATATGGAAAATTTTATATAAAACTTAATGCAGACATTTGGTTTGAACTATCGTAGTGGCTGATCAGTTCAAGATTGTTAAGCGATGCTTAAAAGCGTCTTCTGCAAGAAAAGCTGCCTGGTAGTATTAATATGTACTGTGGTATCACTCAAAATATTACAAAAGAAACTTATTAACTTACTCTCATTGCATTTACTACTTAACTGCTATGTACACATCAGAAGGTGTGCGACTTAGCTAATTAGCTTTACGAATGTTAACTCCTTAATTTGTAAAGGGACTACGTGCCTATCATTTCTAGCTAAATATTACGTCCTATAGTGTCTCTTGGAATCTCTTGTATACCATTTGACTATGTTTGAACTTATACTATCTCTGATATCAGGTTGGATTTTTGTGCAAAATAGTAAGCAAAATAGGAGATATATGGTTGTATTTCTAAGATAAAAGCTACTCAGTTGGTTATTTCAATTGTGGGCGTAGTATCACTAAAAAAAGTTTTAAAATTGATTGGTTTTATATCTTTTGTATTCATTATGACAGGAGTCATAATTGGTGATGGTGCGCGACTTCGCTAAATAACTGATGGGAGGCATTTTTCAGTTGTTTATGTACCGAAAATTTTGTAAGTCATTATAGCACGCTATAGCCACTTTAAATAGACTTTAAAAATTACTTCGAATAAGTCTTTCCAACCATGTGACAGTTTGTGAATAAACACTATTTATACGAAGTTTTTTTCTAAATAAAAATTAAAAGAAATCTTCAGAGTATATAATTTTTGTATTTATTTGCTCATAATCCCCTACAATATCATTCATTACCAACAATTTCTTTATAGAACCAAGGCTTCCCTCACTTTTCCTTTTCGAAATCTCACTTCATTAAGCTACTAATCTCCACTGTTAGCATCGAAACTTCATTTCCGCAAGTCATCACGTTTAAGTTCATTTCCAAATCTACATAAATATTGTCGTGTCGCTGACAGTTGCCACTGTCAGTCATGTGGCTGCGCAAGGAAATGAAGAGACTGTGAATGAATGTGACTTGGCTGACACGGCTCCCCAGCAGTTTGTTGTTTTTAAGCGCTGCTTTAAAGTTAGCATGGCAGCGAACATTCTTTGTATTTCGTGTTATGCGCTACGGCCTGCAATTGCCAACAGTCGCGCATATTGTTGTGTATTTGAGCTATTGGTTACGTATACGCCCTGTTGTCTTGTGCCATTTGATTAAAAGCGTTCATCAACTTTCTGGCGATTTATGAGTAAGAGTTTTTAATGACAGAGAGTGAGTAGTTTGTGAGTTGAGTGAGTGAGTTGAGTTTTCGTGCTTGAAACAATAAAAAGTGAAAAATTATATTAAAAAATTACAAAAATCTAAAAATTTAAAAATAAAAAATAAATAAATAATAAAATATCAAGGGGTTTTTTTTAATATTTCAATATTTTCAGAGCACGCAAACAGGTGCTCATTGGTCCCCACAAGCCAACTTTTCTCTTAAAATGCAAACAATATTCCTTCACACCTTCAAAATCGGGTTAAATTTAGGTCAATAGAAATCCGAATATCATCTCTTATTTTCACCTACAGTACCATTTATTAAGCACATTATGCTTCCTTTATACATATGTATGGCATAAAAAATTAAATTAATATTCTTTCTATAAATATTCTACTAATTGAGTTGCTTAACAACCGGAATTAAGGCTGCTGAACATTGAAAGAAACACCTGAAAAAAATACTTCTCGCTGTCTAGACATTATATTTGTGCACTTGTTAAATTTTGTCTAGCTGTACACGTCCATAGCTGCATAAAAACATTGTTTCATATACAAAGTTAGGCACCAATTTTGTTTCCATGTGTCTTATTAGCGACAGCAGTGGGAAGCGCTCATAGAAATGCTGCTGGCAACGTTATAAATCAAAATTGTAAAATTATAAATTCAATGTACATATGTAAGTATAAGTTGAGGGGAGCAGTATACACACATATATATATATACATGTATACTTATAATGGCTTTTATATAGGTATATCTATTATACATATAACATACATGGAAAAGTATGTGAAGCATGCTTTCAAAGGCACAGTTATTGATTAACTGCCAATATTTTTATGAAAAAATTTCAATATTGATAGAACAACATGTCAAGGAGCACACGCATACTGACACGTGCGCACATGTTGCATTGAACCCAGCAGAGTATGCCTACTGAAATACGGTTGATGAATTCGCGACTATCAGTGGTTCTTATGAGAATACAAGTAAATTTTGATATTTATAGGTAAATTTGCAAGAGATTTGTAGATGTGAAGTGAAGTTTTGGTCGTTAAGAAAGTTTTAAGAAGAATGAGTCTATGGAAAACAGGTTTTCACAACACTTGTCGTGGTTGAGGCGATTTCTAAGAAGCATAATTTTCATTAATTTTCTTCTCAAATCTAACCCCGACTGTTCAAAAAACAGCCGAAAAAAACACTTTTGCTTCAGCACAATTATGTTAACGATCATCTTGGTTTTCCATAAATTCTTAATAAGTTGCGAAGATGATTATTTTCTACGGAAATAAATTTATTTTAAAATTTCAATCGACTTTTACGAATATTTTTTTTACGAATATTTGAGTTTTGGGAATGGAAAACGTCATAAGAAACAATAGTATAGTAGGATTTGATTATTTTCCATAACCAAAAATCTCTTTGGAGCCTACTCTGCTTGACAGATACTTCAAATTTATGAAAAGAACCCTTGAAGCCATATTCATATGTCTAAGAATTGTACGTCTTTATTTGTGTTTCTTGAACGAGAATCTCTTTGTCGACCGCCATCAACGCCAATTTCGTAATATGTAGAGTTTTTGGAATGTTTGGAGTCCTATTTTCCGAAATGTATTAGAAAATTTCATGAGAGATATTAAGAGCACCCTCTCTTTATCTCTAATGCTTACATACTGAGTTTAGATATTCCTTTCTCTCGATGTATCTTTCATGAGCTCAGAGATGATCAAATACAAAATTTAGGCTGCCAATGTTCCCGACAAATAATGTATATTCCTGCTCTTACAGACCATCACTAAAATTTGTATTCCTCATATATAGCGGGTATATGAATTATAAATCGAAATAAATAGGCAGAAAGTTACATTTTTAATACCAAACACTTTTGGGCCATACAAATATTACGCTCTTAGTTGCTGCTAGCTCATATGATTATAAAAATTCAAGTACTCTTCTAAGGCTGACGACTCAACTCCCTCCTACCTTTCAACTTACTCGACTTAGGTGACAATTTTTCGAGCTTTTTTTGGTGCGCAAAGTATCTAATTAAAATCTTAGTGCATTCGTACTACTCTGAACACATTACCAGGGTTGCCAGATTTTTTACTAAAAAATCATACAACAAAATTTCACGATAATTCCCTTTGGGTGTCACTTTTTCGAAGTTACTACACCGTGGATATCACCAGGGTTGCCAGATTTTTTATTAAAAAAATGTCAAGGCAGACACTAGCCTTTTCGTCTGTAAAAGCATTTAATTAAAATAATAACACAATAATTGTTACTTCGTACCTACTAGCAGTGTTGCCACATTTTTTTTTGAGTAAGGACCAAAAAAAATTTTGAAAACATAAATTTGCAGACGAATTTCGATATTTATTTGAAAAAAAATTTAAAAATTATATTTTATGCATTAAAAATAGCACAATATGGCAACACTGTTTTGCATATAAAAGTAGATAATTGCTTAATTGAATAATAAAATGAATAAATGCGATTGAAAATCGAAAATAATTTAATTTAATAAGAATTCATTACATATATGTACATATACATATGTATATGTACATACATAGAAATATGACATTACAACCACGCCAGATTTCGCCGAGAGACCACATTTGTAAGTACACCTGTTTTCACACGCACCAACAACACAACACTGATGGCAAGCAATCTGGAGTAAATTTACAAATTTCATTTCATTTATAGCAGAGTGCAAACATACTTACGACTACACACACACATACACACCCACACACAGAAACAAACATGTACATACATGCACACACATGTGCGTCTGTATGTGTTTGCTTAAAATTTATTATGCTGTCGGAAATTTAATTTATAATTCAGGTTCAAGGTGTATTCAATTCGATTTTGCACCTCTGCAGGCGAACACGCGCGCAAAAAATGCGTTTATGTGTGAGTAAGTATGTGTTCTTTACATACACCAACACATATGCAAGTAACTCATTGTCACACACATACACGTGCTCATTGAAGAGGCATCAATTGCTTTGTAAGGACACATCACCCAAGCGCTGCGCCTGTTTACACATAAGAGTTTGCGCCTAAAAGCAGACAACAAATTTTCGTATATGCTTTTTCGCGGCTCTTGAGCGATCGGCATTGTGCGTAGATACTTTTTTCGCTTGATTTTCTAATTCTTCACCACCTAATGTGCACTCAAAGTGAGTGATAAGTGAAAAAGCGCAAAATTTAATTCAATTTCACGCCACAACACAATTAGTGAAGATGGCGCAGAAGTGAGCAATGGCGGATAATGGATTTGATAGCTGAAAATTTGCATGTGTATAGACGTAAGGCAGTTGACATATGTACGTATGTAAATTGAATGCAATGATTTCACATGTCTGTTCGTGAAGGAAAGTGAAAAGAATGAAGCATATGTCAAAGCGAAGCGGGTATAATGAGGAAATGTTGAAAGAAATATTGAATAGTAAAAGATGAAAGTAAGGTGTTGAGAAGCTTATATAAAATCCTTATTGCTTTTTATCTGTTTATAAAAATATATATGCTTTTTTGACACAAAATAAATAATTTTTTTTTTATTTATTAATATAGTGCTGCCCTAATTTCATAATTAATATATTTAAACTTAAACTATTGTAATGACGATAGGTGACCATTCTCACAAAAATTCCGTTACATATTATAAAAATATATATTTTTTAATAATATGGCTACACTGTTTTTCGTAATAAATATATTTAAACATGCTAATTTTAGAAGAGCTAATTCAAATGAAATGTATAAAAAAAAATATTAAATTAAAGTATAAGTATATTTTTTAATGATATGGCAACATTGCTTTGGTAGAAAAAAGTGATATTCGAAAGTATCATGTTTTCTATGAAAAATTTTTTGTGCAAATAAATAAAATAAGTAAATAAGAAGGTATATGTTTTTCAATTTTAAATGATATGGCAGCACTTTTTTCGTAATAAATACATATATTTAAAAACATTTACTGATACTAAAGAAGCTTTCTCAAATCAAATTTATAAAATAAAAATCATATTAATTTAAAACATACATATATTTTATAATGATATGGCAACATTACTTTTTCAAAAATTAAAGTAATTAATAAAAAATATTTGATTATGTAAAAATCATTTTTACGCAATTAATAAAAAAGTTATCTAAATAAAAAGGTATATATTTTTTTAGTTTTTAATAATATGGCAACACTGTTTTTTCATAATAAATATATTTGAGCACATCTACTGATCTCACTCAAATGAAATTTAAAAACAAAAATATTTGAAGTCATAACATACATATATTTTTTTCATGATATGGCAGCACAGCTTTTGTATAAATAAAGAGAAATATTAGAAAAAATCTGGACTTCTATAAAAACAATTGTTTTTGCAAAAAATAAAATAACTAAGCTAGAAAATTTTTTCTTTAATGATATGGCAGCACTGTTTTTTTTTATAAATTACATATTTGAACTCATTTACTTATACTGACTAATAGGAGCACTTGCTAAGTGAAATGAAATTGAGCATATTGAACTCAAATATATACTAATTTTTGATGATACGGCAACATTGTTTTTGTAAAAATTAAAATAAGTTGTAGAAAAACCTGTTTATCTATAAAAAAATATTTGTATGCAAGTAATTAAGTTTTGTAACTAACAAAAAAAAAATACATTTTAATTATAGATAATATGGCAGCACTATGCTTGCATAATTATCATAATCAAACGCATTTACTGTTAAAATTATTTTTCTGCTCTATTTTCACAATAAAAAAAAATTATGAAAGGTTTTCTGTTATTTTTAGTAATATGGCAACATTCCTTTTGTATATATAATAAATATAAACATATTTAGTGATACCAAATGTGTTCTCTCTCACTAAGTTAAATATACCTAAACTTAGTGAGAGATAAACCATAAAATAAATTAAAATAATTTTTATTGCGTTTTTTTAATTATTTCCAGTGATATGGCAACATTCTTTTTGTATTGATAATAAATATTTATTTATTTGGTGATACCAGATGAGCTCTCTTTCACTAAGTTTTAGGTATTTCACATTTTTTAGAGAAATGCTCTTTTTTCTCATCTTATCTCAATTTTCCGAAAATCGGCTTTGTAGCACCTTTAGGTAGGCAGACGAGCGTTTAGCAAAAATTATTATGAAGCTGTGATTGAAATGCGCAAGAAGGCATAGCAACAGCATTAAAACGCTGAAGAAAACTTCTTGCCTTTTCCAGTTTTAATTAACTTTTTTGTTGACTTTGAAAAATAAAATAAACACAACTCTTTCCGCCCAGCCTTTTGGCTTTTCAATTTCTCAAAATCTCCTATTTGACTTTAAATTAGACTCAACTTAACTCCATTAACAAATTCAACTCCGCAAAAAAGCTCAACTTAACACTACCTACATTTCCTCTTCGTGCCATAAAATCTACGAAAAATAATATTGCCAGCCGTTATTTTATTGCCTTTGCATAGGAAATACTATTTTAAATGCCTTCATTGCAGCAACTTTGAAAAATTGTACTAAAATCCGGCAATTAGCAAAAAAAAATTGAAAAGTGAAATCTTTTTACTTCGAAAAAAGTTTGAATTTAAAATTTCAGTATCCTAGAAGACGAAAAAAGTTTTGAGCTTCATTTTGTGAACTCAATTAAAAGACAAACAGAAATAAATTTTATGACATCAAAATGAACCCGATACAAAGTAAAGAAGAAATAACAATGCAAAGCAATGGAAAATGCTGAAAGAAACCAAGTGAAAAATAAAATAAAATAAAACCAAATCATACATACAGCAACTTTGTATTGGCAACGAAAAAAAGAACAAAAACAAAAACGAGAGAAACATTTAAACTCTACAATCGAGCGCAAAGAGAAAGAAAATTAGAATGCAGCGTAGTAAATGAAGATAGAAAACAGACAAAATACGAACTCTGATAATAATGACGGCAAATAGTGAGAAATGCAAAGGAACAAAGCAAGCAATTTGAAGAAAGTGCAAGAAAAAAGCGAGCAAATACTAAAAAGCTGGCGAAGAATGTGAAAAAACAATTGGACGCTGAAAATTTGAAACCAGCTGAATTATTGCAGGTGCAAAAAATTGCTCTAGATAAGCATAGTTTATATTGAAAGGGGAGAAAAAAAATGTTATGCTTGCGGAAGTGAAAAAATTGAAGTTAACTTTAACTACAAAACGAAAAGGCAGGAGAAATAACACGAAGAGTAAATATGTACGTATTTGAAGAAGGAATTCTTTGAAAAACTATAAAATGAACGCAAAAATTTTTGTAGAAGAGAAATTAAAGAAATAGTTTGTTGTAATTGGTTGGTGAACCAACACAGGTCTCACAATATTAAGAATGGCTGAATACTTTTATTCATTTACAACCATGGGCAAAAAATAGAGAGACTTTATAATTTAAATTTCATGCAAAAACCCATTGGTTGAAATATTTTTTTTAATAAAATAAAGGTTAATCTTTCATGGACATAACCTAAAAATCAGATTTTATATGTAGCTAAACAGATTTTTATACCGTTGCCTATAAACTACGGTTATAATGATTCATAAGGCTACCAAAGATCAGCTTGGTAAAAATGCATCTCAAAAGAATGACATTTTTATGCTCATTTCGACGCGGTGGCAAAACTGGCCAACTTTTTTTGTTTTAGAAAGTCTGCTAAGAACTTAATTAGTCTCAACGGGGAATTATGCCGTGATCGAAATAAATACTTTTGTGACCAGAAATTGAAGTTATGAAATTAATTGGTATATAGATTTTGACAAAACTGACAAGTTCTATAATTGTGTTGTCTAATCACTAAGATTATGGACATAAATTTTTCATCCCGAAACTTTTATTTTAGTCTAATGTGTTTTGAAATTTGCGAACAATTTCTTAACATTTCAAGTTCTGAGTCCCATGTCGAGAAAGTATTAGATGAGTTTAGGACAGAAGCCGTAATCAAACTTTTATAAAGAAATCATTAATATTGGTTCTTGGGTTCAAAATCTAAAATGTTATGATAAAAAAATTTAAAATATAGCTTAGAGGAGAAAAAGAAAGATCTCACCTTTTTGTAGACAAAATTACAATAATCAAAATCACCATCGATTCTAGAAAGACAGGTTTGCTGAACAAATTTTCTTAGTTATCAGCCGATTCCATGGCATTTACTTGATGTTACAATAGGTCTACTAAAACGAATACCTGGTAGATTTGCAGAGTTCGTAGCTTTGAAAAGACCTTGTATACATTTGGAAGGGATGAGAACCGAATAATAAGCGATTCACTATACAGACCGTAGGCAAAGTTATGCTAGAATAACGTCGAAAATCTATCATAGACCCTGTTAGTGTTAGATCCTGTAAGAGATTATAGATCCTATCTTAAAGGAACTCGTTACCTTGAGATTTTGTCGTTCCGATCTCAAATAAAATACTTAAGCCAACAAAAAAAAAAAATTGCTTAATGGAGCTCTCTTTTCTGGCGTTACTGGCTAAATAGCCGTAATTGATATCAGCTGCCTCAAAAAATTTGAGTCGGGCTCAACACGATTTGTCAGTTGGAGAGTCTCTTTCTCAAATATTGAGGGGCTGGTTAGGTATCACAATGGATCGCTGTTCTCAATAGTTCCAATGGCCTTTTTTGGATCGACCTTTTAATTTAACCTAACCTAGTGGAGTTATCTTTAAAATTCACATGAGTAAATTATAATAAAATAAACATACATATATGGCATATAAATTTATAATAATATATATACTATACATATATATAAAATGAAAATTTAGCACTTTTTAAGCAAATACCTGCCACTTGAAGCTCACGACAGCAGAGACAAAGGTATTCTCTGAATTTCACTACGCTATTTCATATTTAATAAATTACTTTTTATAGCGCTCTCTTGTAGTTATGCATTCCATACATTTTCGCTAGCTGTTGTTGTTGTTTTTTCATGCTTTTGAAGTTCATCTTTTACATAAAGTATTTCGCGCTTTTTGCATTGTCATCCAGTACTCACTTGTCCAGCGAATGCATACGAAACTATTTTGTAAAAATCTCTTCTTCAAACTCAGAGACATTTGCAGTCAAATTCAAACAATAGCAGACACATCCATGTGCGTGTATGTGTGTGTATATGTAAGATAGGTGCACGTTTTTGATGACGACATCATACCACACACATGCTGTCACGTTTGACAAACAATCAACTTATGAATACCCAGTTACATAACTATTATACATGCGGATGTACAGTGGAGTGGGTAAAAATGGCACTAAAATATATATAACTTAGTACTTTCATAGAGAAAATAGTTCTGTGAGGTCTAAGTTCTCTCGAATCTCGGTCTCAAAGCATATTTTCAGTAGTCTCATTCAGCTAAGACCTCTTTCATTTTGAGAACAAAAATGTTTCTAGAATGATCTATATTTAAATTTTGTATGCATATGACTTGCTTATCGAAGTTTCACACCATGGAGATATGATGAATTTATCCAAGTTTCACACCTTTTATGAAATACTTAGAGCCTAGCAAAGTCTCACACCACATTCACAATGCGAAATTTTTTAAAGGTTCCATAAACTTTTCACGTTCTTCACGTCATAAAGTAATGATAAAGTATATTCAATCGTTTTTCAGTCCGAAAGTTTTATCAGATGGAACTGCGAGCTGGATTAAGCTTGCTTATTTGCATAGAAAAGCAGTCACAAATCTCACTTTTTATCTCCAACTTAGTAAGAAGCATTTGTATACCTTTCATTCATATCTCATACCTACAAATCGACACAATAAACGGTGCCAGGACAAAAAGTAAAAAAAATGTAGAGATTCTTAATGCTCAGTTCACCTATTTTAGGGACTAGAGATTCCTGAAGAGTTCACTGAAGAACGCGATGGAAACATCAAAAAAAAAATCAGCTAGACTTTTTTCCAACACTAGGTTTTCCATTCTCGCGATAATGTCTTAATCTTTTAACAGGACTCTTTGATCATTAGATGGATTCTGGCAGCATTTTATACATTTCAAATTTTACCACGGTGTTTTTTTGAAAACAGGAATGCCAACATTTATAGGAATGCGATATTAAATCACTATAAAATCAATGTTTTTACATAATATGCAGATGATTTACGAATCGAATATTCAGTTCTCGCCCAACACTGTGCTTGATTTTTTTTTTGAAAAAGGAAGGGGCAGCCCTTGGTGCCTTGACTATAAAAAGTCGCTTAAACCACGGTGTGTCTCGCTCAATGCTACCCGTTTTATCTCACCATTTGATCAAATTTGACCCGGACTGTCAAAATAAAAAAAAAATACAGTCTCATGTATTTTAATACAATTGTTTATTGTAGGTTTCTGAGCCAAGTCAAGTAAGCAAGCTAACGCCTAATCCAATTTTCCATACACTTCTTAGAAGCCTCAGATGGGATGGGCTTCAGGGTCTTCAGCGAATTTTTGTTTTTCATTTTCGGTTTATTTTTAAGACGTCCTTTTCCAGATTGATGAATAGTTTCGACGTCATATTCGTTAACCCACGTCTCGTAACCTGTGATGATGCGTTCGTTGAATGTAGAGTTCCCAGCGACGTTAACACCTAACTCCCTTGTAAACTCTACTCGACGTTGGTCAGATCTTTTGGCATAAGATCAGATAAAATTCTTGCAATCAATAATATTCCAACCCTTCAGAGGATATTTTCAAATATTAATTAAGGAATTGAGGTTACAATCTCGTCTTAAATCGAAAGTAAATTTTCACTAATATTTTTTGCTCTCTCGATAGAGAAATAATGTTTTCTCCCGAAACATCTCCCCGCTAGAGTACAAGAGAAGGCGAGTGCTGTTCCAAACTTTTGGAAATCTATACTTTTAGGTTATTGTAATCCTAATAAGGAGCAAAAATATGCACAACGGAACAAGAGTGAACTTCAGTTTATCAAAATAGGTCCTCTTTTATGAAGAAAAAAATGAAGGAAAAAAATCAGAAAAAGCTTATAATTTAAAATTCATTTTCCACGGGGATCAACCTCCAATCCTCAACCCCAAATATTTCCAAAGAAAAAAATTGCGACAACAATTTTTCTTCACACCACTGTTGGTACGCTCCAGCAGACGAATTAATGCATATCATGCATATGTGTTGGCGATGGCGGTCATGGTTGGCAGCGGTCGCCGGCGACAGCCAACACTCCACACTCATACGCACACAAGGCACACACCGCCGAGTTGGTGACGCAGCCAGGCGACGCTTGACGCTTCACTGCACTTACACAATGCAACACTTACACACACTAATGCGCGCATTCAAACGTTAACAGCGAAGCGTGCATCCGGCTAGCGCGCATTTTCTTTCGCTACACACAACACACTCGCACACGCATACAGAATTGACACTTACACACACACACATGAACAATGGCGGTCACATTTGCATCTTATGCATTGAGAAAAAGTGTGCGCGTACAACTCACTCGCATATGAGTAAGCATATTTGTATATAAATGCTTATATAAATACATGCATGTTGTTGTTGCTGTTGCTGCTGAAATTTATAAATTTATATGCGCGTGAAAAATGACAATTTCCGCTGCAGAGCAGTCACAAAAGCCATCGCTTTGTTGTTGTACTCCTTACGTCTCTCTTCCAGTATGTGTCCTCCGCCCCCCAGTGGCCCGCTGCAGCTTCTTTTGCTGCCATCAACACGCTACTTTTGTCAATTCTATTATTGTTGTTGTCGCTGTTGCAAATAGTTGTGCCGCTGCCACTCTTCTCCGACTGCTTCGCTGTCGCTTGTTTGTTGCTGGTGTCATTGTTGAAAATTCTGTTTGTTTGTTGCATGTTTGCTTGCAACAGCAGCTTGCCGCTTTGCATACAAATTTCTCAAAAATATTTCGTGCAGTATTTTCACAATAATTTATGCAATGGCGCTTTTATGTGTTTTATTTTGCATTTTTTGTTTATACATTTATATATTATATGTGTTTTATTTGTTTCTGTTTGGGCCTTGTGTTGACAGGGTCTTGAGTCGTGTTGCTTTGTGGAGAGAATTGTTGTTATACGCTAGTTTTTCAGGCTACCTCAGCTATGCGTGTTGTATATTGGCGAATAAATATGGTGTCTTTAAAAAGATTAGCTAAAAGAATTTTCGACAAAAAACAGTGACGGACACTTAATTGGATACACTTAATAGAAAAACATATTTTGTGAGAGTACCACTATGAAATTTATTAGATTCCATTGGTAGAGTCTTTAATAAAAATTGTTTAAAAAAAGCGGTAGTCACATAATTAGACACACTAGAAGGAAAACTTAATTTTATGTTTTTAAGTATTAAATATTAATGGTTTTCGGGCTGTATATAAAGTAATGTTTAATATTAATTTTTTTTTAACAATGGTGGTCAAATAATTAGGGACCCTTGTTTATAAAATAAATTAAGTTTCACCTCCAATATTAATAGTTTTCGTTTTGTTATAGCACAATGCTCAAGTATAATTTTTTTTTTTTTTTGTAACAGTCGCAGTCACATATTTAGACCCATTCGTTAGAAAAATAAATTTTATATTTGTATGTGTGTCAAATATTAATGGTTTTCGGGCTGTATATAAAGTAAAGTTTAATATAAATTTTTGTTGAAACAGTGGTGGTCAAATAATTAGGGACACTAGAAGAAGAAAGTTATTTTATGTTATTTATTTCTACCAAATATTAATCGCTTGTGTTTTGCCTCTTTCATCTACAACATAATGACCAACTATATATTGTTTGTTGCAACAGCGGTGGCCCCATAATTAGACACACTCGATAGATTACATATTTTACGTGTGCATCGCTATCAAATTTTAATAGTTTTAAGACTGTTTACAACGAAATGCTTAAACAATTTTTTAAACAGTGGTGGCCAGATAATTAGAAGCACTCTATGAAAAAACATATGAGAGCACCACTTCCACTCTTAAAATAATGGTAGATTTCGTTTTGTCTATAATACAAGGCTGCATTATTTTTTAAAAAGTAGTGACCATGTTATTAGAAACACTCAATGAAAAATATGTTATAAGATAATAAAATGAAATTTTAACAATTTTCAATCTTCTAATTATAGAATGTTAAATTATATATATTTTTGTTAACAGTGGTGTTCAAATTATTGGGTATATTACGGTGGGGATATTACGAGTTTTTGGACAGTCAAACAATGGTGTCCACGTTATTAGATACACTCAGTAAGAAAGTAATTTTTCGAGATAACATATTTCAGGTCTTTTCAGTTTTCGATCTTTCAATTGTAGAATGTTAATATATGTTTTTTTTATAATAGCGGTGTTCGAATTATAGGGTATACGTAATAGTAAGAAAACATATTATGTAAGTATCAAATCTTAGGAGTTTTCGTGCTGTCTATAAAAAAATGTTTATTATATTTTTTAAACAATTACATAAAATTTTTCAAAACAGCAGTGTTCACATAATTGGATACATATGATATAAAAAACATTTCTTCCAAGTCTGGATACTTCAGGTCGACACATTGTTGAAATAAATATTTCATTAAAATAATGGTGGTCACATAAATAGAGACACTCGATATAAGAGTTACCAAATCATAGTTCTTTTCGCTGTCTTGTAGAGTTTTGGTAATAGCGATCAAAATTTCTTACAAATAAATGTAATTTAGAACCACTTTTGAATCTACAGCTGATTTAAGGTTAATCTTAAATCAAAAAATTATTTTCACCTCTTCTTAGGGAAACTATCCAAATCCCACTACAATTAGCACTTGATTTCAATACTTCAAATAGGTATCCATCCAGCAGAGGACATCATTTGAATATTCTCCAGATTGTAATCCGTTCTAGCAAAGTATTTTGGTTGTGCTCCTCTCAGAGCTGTTACGCCTTTCTACGCTTTATTAAGTTTCTTGCGTAATTACACTACAATTGGGCTTCAAAGTGAATTGGTGAATTCAAGTTTGACCCCTGAACGCATACCGAAGAAAAAAATGGTATATCACTATGGAACAGAAAAATGCTTGGCATAATCAATTCGATTTTGTTTTTGGTTGATTGTAGAACGGTATGTCTAAGACGACTCTTAAATATCTTGGAAGAGTCTATAATTACGACCAGCTTCACTTTAGATCACATCAGAACGATTTGTGGTTGCTTTTGGTGTTAGACGTTTGGATGTTCACTGCGTTCATCACATTTTCTGTCTTCTGGTATAACCTCCAGCATTTATTAGGGGCCCAATAAAGGGTTACTTATCAACACCCAAAAGCAACCGGTTTTACGTTGGATTTGGTCTGGATTTTCTTCAGCAGAGTGCTGGGTTTTCGGCATTCTAACACTGCATGGATAAGTAATAAGACATTTATCAAGTGACCTCACTAATATACTCATATGAACCTTAAGGACCAGCTAATGATTTATACCCAGCTGATCCTTTTCTCATACATAATCATTACCATCTTCGTATTCTTTGCCAGATACAGGTACTCCGGTAGAAAGTCAAAGGGTTATGTAAGGAGTACTTGCAGAGAGATCTGCATGGGACTTTTCAACTGGAAAAGAAAGTTCAAAGTAAACATAAGAAATGGTGGCTGATGTAAAAGCGAAGGGAATAAACAGGCCAAAGTTGGGCATATGGCAACATTTTAAGATTCCGGACCACTGAGGTATATTTCAAGCTGAGGTCTTTGCTATTGCGAAAGCAGCGGCCCAAGGAAACAATGGAGCATTTCTTGTTCACTTGCCCTGTATTGGCAAGACTACGCTGTAAGCATCTGGGGTCCCCGCGGTATGATACACTGGATGAGGTATCGATAGTGGGGCCAAAAAGTCTATTAAAATTCGCGTCAAGTGCAGACATCCTATAGACTACTTCTCTTGGACCTAGGAACTGAACTTCTTCTGGTATCGCAAAGGTTTAACCCAACCTAAGTCAAAATACAACTAGAATTTCCAACTCTTCTACTGGAAAATAAATTTAATACGAGTACTATTTTGCAGGTAGTTCAAGCTGAAAAGACAAGTAATGGCTAGCATTCACTGATTTCAGCCTTCCTGAATACTCCGAGAAACTATCAAAAATAGAATTAAAATATTTTCACAGACAGATGCCGCCTACTATCAGACTCTTTACCAACTTCGACTGTGTTTTGTTTATTTGTTTATTTATTTATTTATTTCTGTACATGAAACGGTCGTTTGTAGATTGTCTCGTCCATGCGGAAGTGCGACTACTCGTCATCGACTAAATTTGCGTCTATTTGTCTGCTTAGGCGTCTTCTTGCATAAATGACGAGCGAAATTGTTGAGTTTCGTTGAACTGTGATCCGTCATTGATGCCGGAAATGCAAATTTGCATATCTTGATGAATTTCAATTTTTCGAAAATAAATGCTGTAACTGTGAATTCGAAACTTTTGGGGTGTGGCGGCAGTGGGCGTGTTGGGTGTAAAGCGCGGCGCGGCAAATGTGCTATGCTGACTTCGTTGGCTTGCTTTGTTTGTTTTCTTGGCATTTTCACTTTTTGTTCTGTACATTTTGCCTCTTCTCCTGTTTCTTCTGCTACATCGACGGCTTTCAAGGGGCACAACGACTCGAGCCGAGTTCAGAAGTTGACTGCCAGTTGTAGACTGACACGCGGAAACTAATCCCTGGCATTTGAATAAAAACAATAGACTTCCCACGCCACTTTTTTTTCTCATCGGCCAGCAGCTGAAGTTGTAACATTCGTCTTTTCATGCTGCTTTACGGCGCGTCTTTACATTGTTGTTGCTGGCGCTTCGTGTTTTCTTGTTTTAGTTCGCCTTTTGTGCGCCTTTTACATAATTTGACGCGTCAGGCGTCGCATTAAATGCTTGCCTTTCGTCCTTTCAACGGGTGCAACAGTCGGCAGCGCGCTGTTTTGTGTCGACAGTGAGGCATTTAAAAGGTCTCCTCTTCACTTCGGCGTAAAGCGTTTTCTTTTGTAGAAAAATACTAAGTGCAGGAAGAAGAAGAAGCATAAAACCCTGCGACAATATCAAATGTGCAAACAGCTAGCACTTTGTTGATTTTAAGCATATCCTTTTTAATGCAGTCACCGAAAGGATTAAATGCAAATGCGTAATGCGAATAGGCACATTCGTCAAAATGTTTCAATCTACAACAGAACTTTGTTGAAAAGTTCACGAACTCCTTTGAGGTTGCAAGCATTTGTTTGTAGTGAAATAAATTAGAAGTTTTCTAAGCAGATTTTGTGTGTTTGGTCGTTTAGTTTTGGTTTTCTCTGCAAAAAACTGTTGTTGAAGTTTTCAATTCTGACACTTGTAGCAAGAACTTTTTTTTCTGATTTTGGACACAGAACTGTTCCAGCGTCTCACAGAAACGAGTCTCATCACTCTTTGATGTTTCTTATTTTAATTATGGATACCGATATTTGCCAATCTCTTACCGATCTCCCACCAGACCCAGCAAACTAATAGTAACAAACAACCGGAACTGCGACCCATTCTCATTGTGCATGAGAAACTGAGGCGCACATTCTTTCCAATCCATCAGATTGCCTGCGCTTTCTCTGAGACTTGGACAACGTAGCTTCAACCCGTTTCCACCAACGACTGCGAGGCTATTCATTGACAACACGTCAGTTTACATGCGATTCCGTTTTGGCTTGGTCCCTAAAGTAGTCTTATCCAGAACTAAAACGATGATTTTTAAAGTAAGATTCGGTATTCCTTAACCGACGTCTAGTGCACTGTCAGAGATTTCAATGCTATCATTCTCACTTTGTAATCGGAGTGAATAGTCCCTTCCCTAAAGAAGCTGCGCTCCGGAACAGTAAATCAACTTCTAATCTAATGGCCACAGGCCTGAAGCGGATACTAGTGTTTAGTTCTTGGCAGTATACCCCTCTAACAACGTTCTCTTCAAGTCTTAAGCCGTTCGTAAAGAAACTTACCGCAGATTCTTCCTACTCTCTATCGCAGGAATTTTGGTGAGGAAATGACCGTCAGATCTTGGTTCGGCGACTCTATGATGATGACCCCCTTAAATGCCCTTAAGTGTTTTAGAAAGTGCAGCCCTTTCCAAAGCTTTTTAGAACACAGACTCTGTAGAACGTAGGATACTTAAGCAAGGTGTCGATCCTAAGGAATGAAAGGATCCGCAGTCTCGCTGTCGTTGGTGGAAACGGTTCGGAGCTCCGCTGCCCAAGCCTTAAAGTTTAATCAGCCTTGGTATTCCAAGAAAAAAATCATTATTAAGAGTAACATCAAGTTAACGGCTGATCTAAAAGTACATCCAAGAATCTACTGCTTTGGGGACTTGACTTCAAAAACATACTTTTCAAAATAATAAAAGCTTACCAATTGAGATTTTAATGTGAAGAAAATGTATATATAAAAACTAACTGCAACAGTTAACTAAAAGAACTAACTAAAACCTAACTATAAGCCTACCCAATCTTCACCACAAAAAAAAAATTTCCGCATTCCACCCATCGCAAGCTTATATTTTCCCTAAAGACTAAGTATATTTAAAAATATGTATGCATGTATGTAGCTGCCATGTGCGCCAATTCGAATAAAAATATGAACTTCCGTTTTGCATTTGATGTGTCTAATGTGATTTTGACGCGCCGCCACAGCTGTGAAATTACTACACAAATTTGCTACAACAAACACGTACGAATAAAAATACACACATACTGCGTTTAAATTGTACCGAATATGTGTATATAAAAAGCGTGTACGCTAACAATTCGGCACACCCGTAAATCGCTTAAAAGTCGACCTCTATTTCAGCGCCTAAATGGGGCACACACGGCTGTTACACCCCGGCTGCCGGAAATACAATAAAAATAAAGCGTGTGTTACGTATTTTGATTTCATTTTGATACCTTCCACATAACAGAAATCTGCTTTGACTGACAGCAACTGCCAGTTGTTGGCGTACAGGGTGATTACAAAATATTAGAAATATTTTGTTTTATGCTTAAGTTTAGTTTTTATAGAAAATTTTGGGCGCTGTAGGTAAATTATTTTTAAAATTTCGCCAAGAAAGAAGCTTCCATATTTTTTTCCGAAAAAGTTGGTCAAAATGACCCGTGGATGTAAGCATAGTAGGGTTAAGTATAAGCATAAACTATTTGGATCTCTGGAAGTAATTTTTTCGCAAATTTTCTCCGTGAAAGTATCTGCAAATTTTTGTCCAAAAAAGTTGGTCAAAATACCAGTAGATGTGAGCGTAGTAGGGTTAATTTGAGGCATGTCAGTCCTAAGACTTTGTTTCTTTAATGGTCCATTGGAAGGCTTATACAAAAAACTATCTAAACATGACCAGTATATATAGTTGCAGTAGATTAAAAATGTTTTCAGTATGTCGGCCTTGGACATTTATATCTCCCCAAAAGTAAGAAAATTTTCTGAAACAAAGCTGGTTTCTATGTGGGCAAAATGGAAATGATGTCTAGATGATAAAAAAATGAAGTATACAGGTTAATAAAAAACTTTCGAAGAAACGTTCGGAGATATACTGACTTTCTGTACTGTTCTTAATACTGGCTTCTTGTCTTCGCTACTTTCCCTCAGTCTGCGCAACATCTACTGTTCTAAGTCATTCAAACTGCTGGTCTCAAGGCTGGTTAACTGTAGACCTGCTGTCTGTCTCGTCTGTTTCAGTAGGTTGTCTTGTATGCCTTTATCAAGCTCTGTTACAATAAAAGATTCCAATTTTCTATATGAGCTTTGATTGTAACACTCACTATTGGACAAGATGCCAGTATTATTGCCTAAGATTGGTACAGATTCATCTAAAGTTCTTCGAACTCTTCACTTCAGCTCTGAAAGCTATTTCGTTAGAAAAATTTTATACTTTTCGGATATTTACTACAAATTAAATATACTCAACATGAAGCTCACATCTCTGTGCCAGAACTGATACACGATAAAGTTTGTAGTATTATAAATATCCGAAAAGTATAAAATTTTTCTTGAGCTTAAGCTATATGAACTCTAGATAGATATTTGGATAGATGGCGTCTAAATTGTGCTTAAAAATCTGCGAGGTCTTCTCATAGAGAGTTCATATTTTATTGATGAATCTTCTCAAACATCTAGCGCTGTTTTTCGAATCCCAAGTGGTGCCTGGCAATGAGTCACATGAGTACCGATCAAAGCTCCAGGTAGGCAAATACTCAGGTGTGTCTCTTGCACAGATTCTCTTTGACGACGGAGCTAACGTTTGAAGCAGCAGCTTTGGCTCTAATCCTAACCAAAATTTTACTACTGACAATGGACCACCTGAGAACCGATCAGAGCTTTTTTTAGACAAATGTTTCTATACGCCATTTCCAGACATTTCTTTAGTATACGGAACTAATATTAGAATCATAAAAATGTTTATATTCTTATGTCTCACGGTACTTATATTAGCATCATTAAGGTATTTCTATTCTTCTGATCCACGGAACTAATATTGGAACGATTAAGGTGTTTCTATTCTAGATCACGAAAGTGAGTAAGAAGCTATAAGGTGTTTATACAAATTTCTTTGGAATTTCAATTTGTATATTACCGGACTTGCTGTAATGAGTTTAACTGGCCGACAAGCGCCTTTAGTACCTCTTGCGGATCTCTTAAGCTACCGATATTTAGTTTCCTACCCTACAGGCTGCAAACCAAATTCATTTTGTCCAACCTCCTACATTTCATCTGACCCTGTAAGCGCATTTCACAACAACAACAAATGCCTAAGAAAGGGTTCTTATTTCACGCCATCAGCGTAAGCAGCAGCAGGCATTCAAATTGTTATGCCTGAGCAAAAATTTATGGTTACGGTAGCATATGTTTAGGCGCTGCCGCAATTTATAACCCCAGTTGTTTGGTTGGCTGCTTCATAAGGCACCACGCACGGGCATACATGAGCCTACTAAAAAGCCACTTGCCACCTACCTTGCATATATATACGTACATATGTATAAATATGCATGGGTGTTACATGTGCCGCAAACCGTTAAGCGGAAGTGAATTGTTTGTGCGTCTCACGGTGGACGTAAAGGCAGTCGGTGTAAAGTGGGCGTAAGGTGTTGGCATGTTATTTAAATTTGTACAATTGCATACAACAAGCGTAAATAATACAACAACAAGACGACACACATATACAAGCGGTACTTTCCTGTAATATGAATATAAATATAAATCGCAAACTCATGCATAAGCACGGCTGCGTGTGCTCCCGTCGCTGCCACGGCCACGCTCAACTCGCTTCACGCACACATAAATAAAGGAAATTGTTCTCGTTATTGCATTAAACAGCGGATTTATGCGTATTTCCTTTACACAATAGCCTTTTCGGCGCGCGCGAGTGCGTTTGGCGGCAAACGAGGTAACCGAGGCCATGGACTGTGCTGGGAGCGCGCAAGGTCAGGTATAATGGCAGGTTATATTGCCATAGTTGAATTTATTTTCTAATCGATAAAATGAAGCCGGTGTGTAAACGATTTCTATGAATTTAAATGTTCGCCAATGTTTAACTTAACCAAATTTAGTGGCTGTTTGTGGCAGTGGCGAAAGATGAAATCGAGTGAAGGTAAGTGCGCATATATTTCCTGATTTTAATTAATCGAAATAGAGATGAATTTGGTGGAAGGATGTATAATTTAGCTATATTTTCGCCTTCGCCCTACATATTAAGCCTCCCTGTATACTATGGTACGCTGTATGAAAAATTGAACTATTTTGAACTTGTTGAAGTGTTCGTATTAACTGATTGAGTCCAAGCCTTATGAAAGTAGACGACTTAGAAGCATAAGCATTTTCCTGTAGGAAATACTGCGCTATACACTTTCTATACACCACCCACTATAGACCTTACACATACTTCCACTACATACCATCCTGGAGCACATCTAATGCTTGAATAGAATTTCGCTTGTCACTACACAATTTCTAGAGATTTAGATTTTATTAAAATATAATTGGTCAAAACTATGTTTAAGGCCAATACGGACAAAACCAGACCCCAGTAAGCTCAAATGAGCTGGTATAATTCAAATATACTAGTATAACTCAAATAGACTTACATAAGTCTAAAAAAAAATTTTGTAATGCAAATGTACTATTATAAATCAGTTAGACCGACATAACAAAAATTTAAGTAAGCAGCCGCATGTCAAATAAACTGGTATAATTCAAAGAGATTGACATCTTTCAAATAAAGAAGTTTAATACTAATAAATTCGAAAAGATTAAAAAACTGGTATAAAAAGTAACTGGTATAATTTTAAAATACTAAAATGGTATAACTCAAGTACGCTGACATAAATAAAATTGGCCTTTAAAATTCAGAACAGCATATTTGATTGATAGAAAAAAACTGGTATAATTTATGTGTACTAACAAAAAACAAATTAAGCTTTATAATTCAAAGTATTCAGGCTGGCACAATTCAAATAAACTGGTATGATATAAATAGCCTCACATAGATCACACAGGTATGCGAATAAACTCGTTAAAATAAATTATAGTGGCATAATTTAAATTAATTTTATAATTCAAATAGAGATTCTTATTTCAAACATAATAGCGTAGGTTATAGAAACTGGTAAAATCTAAATAAAATGGACAGAAACAATTCAAACAAACTGGTATAAATTATATAAATTGGTATAAAAAAATTTAAAAAACATGGCATGCTTGAAATAAACTGTTAAAAAACTGGAATAATTCAAAAATACTGACATGATCGAAAGAATTTGGTATAATTCAAGTGTACTGACTAAATCAAATCGACTTTTATAACTCAAATATACCGTCATCATTTAAATAGACATAATCCGTATAAACTGATATAACTCAAATAGACTGGCATAGCTCTAGCAGGTTTCGTTCGAATAAACTGGCATAATTTAAATAAATGTTTTTCGATTAAATAAAAAGCCATATTTTACTTATACTGGCATAGTTTACATAAACTGGTATAATTTAATTAAAATTAACTGGCATAATTCAAACAAACAGCTACAATTCAAATAAGGTGGTATAAAAAACTGGTGCATTTAAAAGACTCTTCAATGGCATAGTTGAAATAAACTGGTATAAATCAAATGAGGTGGTATATATTACAACTGGCATGTATAGTAGCATATATTATAAAAACTGGTCTAACTCCAAAATTATAACATAATATAGGTAAATAAGCAGACATATTTTAAAAGCGAATGCATGGGTATACGACCGTAATACTACCAAAAATTCGTAAATATGGTATTTCATAAATTCATGGAAAATTTTTGTAAGATCTTGCTAATCTATACGACTCGGATACTACCTGGAATCTATTTTGGTTTTACTTTATATACAAATATTAACAAATATCACTAACTGCAAGCCTTTATAAATATAAAATGTTTGATTACAGTGCCATACATAGTTTATAAAAACTGGTCTAATACAAAAATACTGGCATAACACAGCTGCCATACCGATTTATATTACTATGCAATTTAGAAAAATTGCTCGAGATCTTCAAAGCCAAGACATTTGTTATGCAGAAGACAGATAGGAAAAATCGATGAACTTTCTTTCGAGTTATTTTAAAGATGCCTTATTGACATGCCAGCTGCTGTTGACCTTTTTGAATTTTCAAAACAAATTACACAAAATCTTTTCATATATAATAGTAATCCACTAATAGTTTAAAAAACCTAGCCATAAGCCATAGTGGCTAAATATTTTGACAATGAAGTCACTAAAGCATTTTAGTTTTTAAATAAACTCAAAAGGTGCACACACATACAAATGAACCGCACACCAATATTGGTTTAACCTTGACAAGATCTAAAGAGTTTGAGCCACAAAAAGAGGGAGTGTACGTCCACAAACCTTGCCAAACTACTCTGACCCTCATCGCTTTGCTCATTTGCCACTGTGGTCGGAGGAAATTTCTATCCCAACGCATCACTAACTACAACAGGCCTGACACACACACACACTTGCACAAACATGAACACAAACACTTTGGGGAATGCATAGCCAAACATGTACATATATGTTGGTATGTGTTCAACCATTAGTTGTAAATATGTGTGTTCACAATTTTATTTGTGTAAAAGTAGTGTCAGCGTGGAAGGCGGTGCGGAGCGCAGCGCTGAGCCGACAACCGGACGGACAGTAATCAGTGTCCGATTTCACACTCGAAATTGAGGTTGTTTTGCTGCGCATTTGAGTCGCCTCAATGCTTCCCACCGCACAAACCCTTTTAACGCTGTTGACACACACGCATACACATACATATGTACGTAGAAAGACATACAGACATGCGAAAAATGCGAGGATTATACGATTTTGTTTTTGTAATACTTGCTCTATTTTTTGTGCGACTTCGTAATGATTTTTTATGCGCGTCTTTGCGAGTAATACTCCTATATGTTTGTGTGTGTGTGTTTTTGTCAATGGCCAATGGCCGCATTTCCGCCTAAATACTGACAAATAAAATTATATGTGAGATAAAAAGAAAAATGTTGTTCTAAAAAAATTTTACGGCAGCAAATATATATGGACCCGCACGTGTACCGTTATCCTTTAGACACTGTTAAGTATCTATGTTGCTACAATGTGTGCATGTAATCGTGTGTTTTGTTGTTTTTGGTTTATTTCGGGCTTCCAATTTCCGTTTTGTGCACTTTGTTGGCGCAAAGTGAAATGCTGGCGGATTTGCCGAAGCGTGTTGACCATTGTCAAAGCTCCATGGCGAGGTCAAGTTACGACGACAAAGGAGCTAAATTCTATACCACTCACATACACACACATACAGAAGTACACGTGACGTTAGCTGGAGGTCTATGCGGTATAAAAATAAATGAAAAATGCTTAACGGAAATAAATCACTGGGAAATTTCAGCGGTCGGCGGTATCACGACGAACACAGAGCCGCGTATAAATCATTATAGCGGCGGTGTGTGTAGCAAGAGCTGCTCTGAATATGTGCTAGTTTTACATCCAGATTTAAATGTATATCTATGGAGTGTATAATAAATACAAAGCGAGCTCTAAATCAACCAGTTCGTTGAAGATATGTATGTATGTATGTATATTAACAACAGTTATTTTACTGCCGAAAGTTCTTTTAAGTTCCTCTCATAGTTTTTATCACAACTCTCGAGGTCTGATTGAAAAGAAGAATTTTATATACGAGCCTATTCCGGTTACTATAATGCCGTTCTTCTTCTTCTTTGGCACTGCAACTGTGGGTCAGACTGGGCCGCGAACACACAACTTTGCCAGTTGCCTCTATCCTTTAGGAGTTATGTCAGTTGCACATCTCATGTGCAGACAAGTCGCTATGTACTTGATTTTTCCATAGGATGCATAGGCACCCTTGCTTCCGCTGTCCACCCATGGGTTTCGAGTCGAAGGAGCATTTCGGAGCATCATCTTCCATGCGACCGACGTTAACGACGACCTAACCATCGCGTTCTTTAGATTTTTATGAGCTTAACTAACATATATCAAAAGCGCCGTAGAACGCAACAGTTCGTGGTTCCGTCTTCTTCGATGTTCACAGCTCACTCGGACGGCTCCGAGTTAAAACAAAGACCGTAACTTTTTCAAATTTATAGAATGTTATATAGCAATATTAACGTTGCTCCCAAGAAGAGCGGAATCTTTATATAAGGCCTTCAGATACTTTGTCTTACCTTCGTTTATCACAAAATCAACCTGTCGCTCTTCATTTTCTAGACTTGAAAAGGTTTGACGGTACAGTTGTTAATATTGTACGAAGTTATGAGAAAAAGTATATCTGATAATGTCGGCAGTAGAGAAAATCTAAAAAAAAGTCTAAAGGTAATGCAGGATCCCACTTGCATAGCTGTAAACCTTCTTAGAGATTTCCGAAACTCTTAGATATGAATCAACAGAACCTTCTCAACTAACGAAGCCCTTCTCGCGCACCTCATATATGTTGAAGTGGCTAATATCAATATCAGCCGCTTCGCCAGGTTCGTGGAAGATGTGTCTATCGAGCTATATCAACCTCAGTTTGACAAAAGCTAGACAGTTGAGTGGAAAATATTTAAATGATTATATCTCGCTTTCTTCAATACGGCTTTGGCAATTTGCATACGCGAGGGTATGTAGCCTCACCGCATATTGGTCATTAGCCCAGTCAGAATACCAACCATAGCGGAGATATGAACCTTACTAAGAACACTTTGAGCCGGAAGGCTCATAGATGCACAACGCTTAAATACAAGAGAGCAGCGGAGTACAGGCTCGTTTTCAATCTGATGAAATTGGCGCAAGGAAAACGCCACAACTAAGCTCATTGTCTTTCCAATGTGCAGCGGTTGAGCTGATAACATAATGCTACAGTTCCATTAAACTTTGTGTGTGGAGTCGAATTTCTGTTGCCGAAATATTCAGAATGTTGTAAAAGGCCTTCAGTGATAAATGTTTGTCGCGAGCAAGTGTTTTTGATTGGTACAAATTATTCAAAGAGGTTCGACAACGCGTTGACGACGAACCATGTCCAGAACGGTCATCAAAATCAACTGATGATGAACACGCCTTTCAAATAAAGGAACTGGCGCTAGGGAATCGATGATTAACAGTCAGGGATCTTACTGGCATCGTTGGAATATGGGAAGGATCAGTTAAAACCATTTTGAAAGATTATTTCGTCCTGAGAAAGGTGAAAATGCGAAAAACAGCGTCGCTTTAACGACTGTGAAACAATGCTTACCGACTACCAGACTGACATGAAATATATTATTACTGGCGATGAGTCTTGGTTATGAGCTTACGACCCGAAAACAAACGATCGGTCGGCCGAATTCCAGAAATTTACTTTAACAATCCTTTCGATAACTGGAAAAAACGTTGGCACAGAGGGATGTAATTTGAAGGGGACGACATGGATTTTGAAGAATAACTCAAGAATTTTAAAATTATGACCAGAGTCTTACTATTTATGGCTAATAGTAGTAATGTAGTAAAACAGATAATGGTGTTTCAACGTTGCACGGAGTTCAAGAAGTGATCAGTTAGTAGTTGAGATCCCTCCCCACTTACTCCTCTCTCTTAGAATAGCTTAATAGGGCAAAAAGCAATTGTATTAAAGTTTAATATAATATCAGAAGGAGCCTCTTAGCATGCGAATAAATTACTGTTATTGGGAACATATCTGGACGAAAAAAGTTGAATAAGATAAAGCATTGTAATACTGAATAGATGAAAACAAGTGATTATGAGTATCAATTATTGGGCGAAAAAAAGATGGAGAGAAAGAGGTCGAGAGAAAGCGATCGAGAGATGTAGATAGCACGAAAGGAAAGCAGATAGAGAGAAAGGGAGTTACAGAACTGTCTTATACGTACTATTGAGAAACACTAAAAATAGCTATCTACTTGTACGCGGTGTTTGTTTGCTGATAATTTGGAGTGACTCGCTGTTTAGGATTTCATTATTTTGGTTGCCAAAAGGTGTTCATGTTTCTGTTCAGTGGCTTCTAAATGTCTGCAGGAGTCATTAAGGAGCATAAAGTCCTCATTTTTGAGGTTACTACTCACCTCAAGTATTTCCTGAAAATTTTTTCAAGTTGGGATCGTAAAACATAAACCTAAAACATCTGTTGCCTTTCGTTTAATATATGTCTCCGCTATCTAGTTAAAACCCCACGAGACTGACCATGTGGTTTTAAGGAGTTATATACAGTTAGAATTTTCAAAAAATCATTTTTTTTAATTTAATTTACTTCATGTCAATATATTTAAGAATATACACAAAAATTTCATATCGTTTCGTTGAATATTTTCGAAGTTACAAACAAATTTGAAAAGGCGTTTCAGAGTGCTAGGAAGTGCATTCCAAAATTTAAACGACTTTTTTCTCAAAATAGTGTTTTTAAAGTCGATGACCTAGATTACTCGAAAATGGCGAAACCGATTAGTCTCAAATTCTTACACGTGCTTCCTAAATATATTTTTTCGAAATTATTGAAAATTTTTTTTTCACCGTTAGATATTTGGTTTTTAAATAATTATAAATTATAAAAAATTTAAGGCCGAAATTTTAGTCAAAAATCGGTTTTTTTTTTAGATTGAAAATTTATTTTGCTTATTCTTCGATCAGTTACTAGATTTAACATTATTTTAACGAAATCTGTTTATTCTTTAAATCAGAGGATACAGTTCAGGCATATAGTGGTCACCGCAACACGTCTTTGTCGAGAGGAGCTCTCGGAGATGAGCTGTAGTGCCGTTCCAAATAAATATTTTTACTAATACTAAGCCTGAAAATACAGCTAAGAGATACTTTAATATTAGCACACATTTTTTGAGCAATAAATTTAAATGTTTCCTCAGAAAAAAAATTCTAGAAAATTCGCTTTTTTCCGCCTTCTGTATATAACGCCTTAATTTTTTAATCCATATTATTTTTCTTTGAGGAAATTTTAAAATTATTATTCAATAGGCTAGTTACCGAATTTTAGCAACATAGCAACTAATTTTTTTAACAAAAACTAATTTTTAAATAAATATATTATTTTTTTATAAATAACATAATTTTTATATTTTGTTAGATTTTTTTGCATCTAAATAGTTTTTCTATTCTTACGCAATTTTTCATATTAAAATACAAATTTAGTTGCTGAAAAATTCTAACAAAGCAAACGCAATAAATCCCGCAAACTACAACAAAAGCCAGTTTACTCCGCTCTCAGACCTCGTTCCGCTGCTAATTGCATTTTTTTGGCGCTGCATTGTGCGCTGGTTTGCTGTTTGACTGATAACTGTCCAGCTAGTTTTGAATTTCACGGCAGACAATGAACGCATGCATACGTATAAACACATAAAAATATGCGCACATACACATACATACATAAATTAGGGTGCGCCAAAAATAGCTAATATCCAATTTACATGTTTTAATGAACTTTTATGCACAGAAAAAAAAATTTTCGCTCTGGGGAAAATTTTACAAGTATGCCGCATATAAAAAAAATTATTAAAATTAGAAGAAAAAAAATATTGTAAGTGCTATTTAAGAGATGAAATTGTAATGTTTGCCCACAACTTTTAAAATTAAGCTAAGGTCGTACTTTGCGTGAACACTTTCTCATATTTTGGCTCACCCTAACATCGTCAACAATTTGTGGCGTTTATTTCTGCCATTGTTCTGCTCGACAGCAGTTTCAACTTTCAATTGTGCAATATATTTTTCACTTTTTAAATACACATCGACAAGCACACACATACACAACTGAAAAATACAGACATTTCACTGAACATTGACTTCAAGTTGATTTTTATTATATTTTTTTTCAAATTTAATTTATTAAAAAATAATAAAAAACACATTTATTTTGTTTCTACTTTTCTCGCTTTTATTTCATTGCCAACATATTCTGTTGCAACCAATATTTCGGCTATTTTTTCACATGAAATTTAAAATAATTTTCCAGCACTTTCTATTCAATTATATTTTTATCACCGCAAGTTGCCGCTATATATGACATGAATATTATATACTTATACAAGTATATAGAATATCAGGTAAATTGAGAACGTATGAGGCTTATTAGCATTGTTTGAATTTTAAAGCATTTTTATCAGCGCTGAGTTAGTGACACCAAAAACATGCTGTATTTGATTCGAGGTAAACATTAGGCTGGGTCGTAGACATAAAAACTAGGACTTTCTTTGAGTGATTTTCACAAACCATTGAAAGATCTTAATACTTGGTGAGTCCTTTACAAAGTGAAAACACGATTCATAAGTTGCTGAAAAGATAATTTTAGTAGTCTCGTTTTGTTTGCCAGAGTGCCTCCCTAATACATAATCATAACATACATTGGACAAAAAAGTACACGGAAATTGAAAGTAAGACGGAAAAAATTTAATTATTCACCGATATTTATTTTATCGTCTACAAAACGTTTGATCAGAACACTACACTATATTCTTATTGGCACTCGATAGAAAAGACTGTAGGAACCTGATCGAACTACTAACTGGTCATTGTTTAATGACGACACAAGCCCGCAAAATGGGACTGACATATCGAGAAGACTGAAGAAAATGTTTAAGGCAGGATACAGGAGAAACAATGAAGCATCTCTTGTGAACTTATTCGGCATTGGGAAGACTATGCTGTATGGCCACAGAGTCTGTTAAAATTCACGTCAAGCACAAGCATCCTAAAGGATGAATATTCCTCGTGGACCAAGTAACCGAACTCCATCTGTTGTCGTAAAGAAGCAGAACTGGTATATTCTTGGCTCATTGGCCTACCAGATTAACTTAACCTAACCAAATCTATCCTACCATACCGAAACCTTACTAAGCCATCATTAAATTCGATCCTTTAAAATATCGACATGTGTGATGTGGGCGTGATTTTGAATGATTTTACACTAGTTTAAGATGACGAGATAAGCATATATAATTAAATTTCAATAAACTGGTCTAAAATACTCGAAATTTCAAAAAAATTAAGGCAGCACAACGCCTATAGTATATTTTTTGCAACGAACCCCACAGAGACCTTCTATAAAAACCTCGCGACCGACGAATTTGGCGTTTCTGACAATATTCTTTAGAGGGTTTTGAAAGATGTGTGACTTTTAAGCAAAACTTTTATAAGGAAAGTGGGCGTGGCTACTTTCGGAACTCTATAATTTTGAAATCATTGCGAGAGATCACTTTGTAGAGAAAGGATACAATAAATGGTAAGAAATGAGCTATGAAATGAGAAGAATGGGTTATGATAAAGAACGCTTGACCTCTTCTGCTTCAGTGGTTATCAATGGGATTAAATAATAACATAATTATTGAAATGATATACAGAATGGAGCCATGTGTAGAAGTTCACGCTAGTGGGTAAAGTGCTCTGAGCGCCATTCGATTTGAATGGGCAGAAACGCTTCTATTACATGAGGCTCAAGACCAAGTATTCTCTGGGCAGCAAAGAAAAACATCCGTTTGAAGGCGAGCTAAAGTGAGAAAGCGAACCACTCCAAGGGTTGTGCGTAAAAGGCACGAATAAAAAGGACACAACAGCCATCGCTGTTGTAAACTCGGCTATAACCGAATGGACCAAAATGGACTTTAGGTACATCGCTCAAACTTATTTACATCTACCAGAGCCGTATCGCCTGCCACTGCCACCTGAGACACCTCATCAATAAAATTAAGTTGCCGTTTTTATTTTTAGTGCCGGAAGAGAGAAACACAGTGAAGCAACAGAAGTTTTCCATGCTTTTGACTAATGTGTAGGAAGATATTTCTATTTTTTGAGTGACTACAAATTTGCAGTTTTTCCCAGATACACTCACACACATACACACACACACAATAACTTACAGTTGACGCACTAAGATCATTAGATAAATTACGAGCACACAAGGGAGCAAACAAGTATCAAAACACACGCGCAAATCAACAGCTTAGGCGCTTCGTATGCTGAATCACCGACCCAACGTAAACCCACTTGACCGCCCTCAGGTCTCCGTATTGTTGCTACATTCGCATATTCTTTAGCAATCATTCAACAGCTTCATGCTACCTTGTTGCTTGTATAATTTAGGTGCTACTCGACCTTTAGAGAGCCTATCCTCTTCTCATGCGTCTCCTATGAATTTGTGCTTGAAAGAGTTTAGCATAAAACTCAAAAAATGTCCTTTTTACGCTTACCTGCACGGGTTTCTATGCAGCCTCAACTGTTTTGCTTTTCCTCCATTATTTTCTCATACAATTTAATGCGAGTCTCCGAAAGTGTATGGCCACAAATTGATTGTCGTCAATTTATGTACCCTTTACTGCATTAAATTTTTAGAAGTGTGTGTTTGTTTGGGGATTTTTGGAGGTAAATTATTTACAAATACAACTCTTAGGTAACGGATTAATGTGTCTTTTATGGGATTCATTAGAAGCGTTGAAATCGAACTTTTTAAGCTCTTCGAGTAGGCAATTCTTGGCAGTTAAGGATTTAGAAAAGCGTCTTATATCTTGATAGCGTCTCGGTTTCGCTTCAAGGTTTATTTTTCGAAGCAATAAAGTACTCAATATTTGAAGAAAAGTTTTCCGTAATGACCAAGTGCTTTACAAGTAGGCGCTTTCTTCAGTTTAAATAATATAATGAGCCAAAAGCAGCTAAATCAATTCATAGTAAATTTGCAAGGAATATGTTAACAAATAATTATTTTCCTAAAGTCCCTATACATTTACAACTCCCTCGATTCCAAAAAGAAAAAACGTTTCAATGGCGCACAAATATCTTTTATTATAATAAGAGCACTTTGTCGATATGAGACGGTTTTTTGATTGAAACCTGGCAGTTCAGGGCATCACATCTGACAAGCTTCTCCAGCTGTTCAAGTGGGATTTTTCGTGGGCCCACGAGAAAACAGCCTATTTACCAAACCAAACCTAACCTATTGCGCTCTACATTGTATAAGTTTAAGGATATGAGTCTGTTTATTAGTCCGCTAGATGTCCAATGGGTCCTCAGTGGTTTTGTAACGCATCAAAGCTTTGTGAAGAAAAAAGCTAGGGCTTTGAACTTTTTTGCTGTTTAAGAACTGAAATGCCATTGACGCATTTCTGGACGAACAAGTCATTGAATTTCTTTCTGGAATAATAATATATAATCGGAACAGGACAGTCCTAAGTGAACATTACATTCAAAATTTTTTATTCTAATTTAATTTTGAACTACTCATCTTGCCGATACGATTGGGTTAGAGTTGTCACCAAAAAACTGGACAGTCGCAGTTTTAGGTGGCTGGAATTATAGTTCTAAACAAATAGCAAGCTTTTCGCTGGTAGTTGTAAGAACTACTCAATGCTAAAAAGTATGTTGAGAAAACTACAAGACTAAAAAGCTTATCAGGCAATGCCTTTTGTCAATCCAGTTTGAAATAAAAGTGTTGATAAACTTGGCTAACTGGTGAAGATTTTTTGAGCTTTAAGGTTAATAAGAGGAACAAATTGTCAAGCTTTTAAAGCTTTTTTTGAGCTTTTGCGCTGTGAAATTCAAGATTTGTCGGTTATCAGTAAAATCAGATACACAAAAGACTAGCATTCGAAATATTGAAAAAGTTGTCGGTGCGCAGTAGAATGCCATTCAAAACATAATTCAAAATGAAGCTACTAAAAGCTTTTTTGAGCTTTTGCACTGTGAAGCTCAAGTTTCATTAATTATCAGTAAAATCAGGTATACAAAAGACTAGAATTCAAAATATTAAAAGTTTTTATTCAAGCTTTCAAAAGCTTTTGCACTATATAAATTAATATTTACTTATTATCAGAAAAATCAGGAATACAGCAGTATAGCATTTGAAATATAAAAGCCTTATTCAAACTTTATAAAGCTTTATTTAATATTTCTTAACTTTTATTCATGCCTTTCTAAGCTTTATCTGAGCTTTTGTACAAAAGTGTTTAATACTTATTTATTATCAGGAAATAACGCTCTTTGTGAAGATATTTGGTTCACCTTATCACATTAGTCTGAGAAATACATACATATGTACATATATCCATAATAGTAGCTCTTGATATCCAAAATTATTCTGTTGTTTGAAAATGCTCTCAACGCCATGGCGGCACTCAAAGCTTTCATTTATTATCAGAAAAGACACGTATACAATAAACTAACGTTTGAAATATAAAAGCTTTATTCAAGCTTTCAAAAGCTTTATATGAGCTTTTCCACTATCGAATTTAATATTAATTTATTATCAGATAAAATCAGGAATGCGAAAGTGTATCGATGAATCAAGGTTTCTAAAGCTTTATTCAAGCCCTGTAAAGCTTTTTTCAAGCTCTTTAAAGCTTTATCTGAGCTTCTGGAAAAATCAGGAAAGCACGCTCTTTGTGAAGAAATTTTGTTCACCGTGTCAAAAAAAAATGAGAAATATAGCCATAATTGTAGCTCTGGATTCCAAAAAATATGCTGCTTTTTGAAAAAGCTCTCAACACTTTGGCTCAAAATTTACTCAAAACTTTCATTTATTAACAGAAGTCTAAAATTTGAAATTTAAAAGCTTTCTAAAGCTGTACCTGAATGAATATGGAATTCAATATTGACTTATCATACACAGAAGACCAACATTCAGACAGCATTCGAAATATAAAAGCTTTTTTGAAGCTTTATTTGAGCTTTTATAGTTAAATTCCAAAACTTATTTAAAGTCTATAAAATGAAGTCCTGGTGAAGAAATTTGGTTCATCGTTACTAGTTGTTCGAAGGAATACATATACCATATACGTATATATCGGGATGAAATACCTTGATTTCTAAAAAAGCTCTCAACTAATCAAATTACTATAAAGCTCTTTTCATACTTTTAAATAAAATTATTGGCACCAATAGTATTTAAGAGTTGAAGGTCCCTCACAATCACTTCTATTGACATTTTATTTTGGTTAGAAGTATTTGTAAAGCATTATATACAAAACAATATGATTCGGTCTTCACAATACGTACCCGCCTGGCGTTAGCTGCCCGCTTTTCGCTTGCGTATGGTCAGCATTGCATTCAGCTGGTAACGACCCACTTTACCACTTTGCCGGAAACCGGAACCAAGCCGGAACAAATACTTTTGAATTTTAATTCCTTTCATACGCACAGCAAACATACACACACACATTAAAAGCTTTTGCTGAAGAAGCTTGGCCGGGCGACACAAGGGTTAAAGGCCGCACAAGTAAGCAGCGCGGCATTTATTTTACGTTTTTTCTACGAAATTAACACTTTTTCTGTTTCGCAAAGCGCCAGCTGTTGTGGTGTTGTTGCTGGCTGAGCAATGCGGTTGCCTGCCACATTGTTGTGCGGCTGGCGTAATGCCGGCGAATTCTCTAAGCATCGGTGGCTGAGCATTTGTTTTGTCACATAAGACGGCGCTGTTTTTCGGCGGCTTTTCCGCTGAAATTCGCCAGGCAGCGTACACAAACACACTCACACATATACTCACATGTGTTTATTAGATTTACATGCATTTGCTTTGACTCTTTCTTTGTGCATTCCACGCTTTTCAATTGGACTTGCAAACTACTTTTTTGATTTTTGTATTTTTGTTGCTGTTGTGTGTGTTTTTGTTGTTTCTGCTTTGTTGTTGTGCGAAATTGTTTTGGTTTCTGCCGCGATTTGCCAACACAATTCGCTTTGTTGCAACAATTTCCACTTTTGTAGCCATTATTTGGCTTGCTACTGTTGTTATATTTGTTGTTGTTGTTGCACTTGTCACCGTTGTTGCCATCCGCTGGCATGTAGCCAAGTATGCAACAAACGGACGGCCCAACAAAAGGCATACAAACAATGCCTTAACTCACAGCAGGAAACTTCAACCGAGAGGGAGAGCGGAAAAGAGAGCGCGATAGGAAAGTGAGGTCCCAAGAAAAGTGTTGCCCGGTTGCCATTGTCAGTTAAGTAAAATTCCAGCTTTTTTTTATTGACAAAGATTGCAAATATCTCCTGCCTTTTGTCAAAGTAGGCATGCTAGAAAGCAGGCCAAACGAATTCGAATTGAAATTAATGAAAACCAAGCTGTAAATGAATAACAAGAAAAGAGAGAGCAAGAGTTAGATTAATTTTATATTTGAGCAGGAATCTGTGCCTAATATGTGCGGTGTATAAAAAACGTTTGTATAATATTTGTTCCGAGTTAAATTGCTGATTTGTGGGTGTAAGAAATGCAACGCTGATATAGTGCTGACTCATACCACCAATATGGAGGATCAAACAGACCCTCGCACATCAACAACACGGCTAGAGTCTGCCACAAATTTATTGAGGCGGCAAATACAAAATTCAGTAAATTCGCCGAGTTCGTGTGGCAACCGATATACTTCAATGGAAGTCTGCTGAAGGCTGTATAGTGGAGCACACTTTCTATAGGTTTCATTCTCATCTTCTTCATGCAACTTTAACAAGTTGCGTCTTCCAAAATCATTAGCTTCACCGCAAGACTTCCAAAGGGACAGTGTTCAACTAGGACGCCTATCACTGCTGCGATGTGAGCCTTACTTAGAGTTAGCAGTTCAATGAATCTTATACGTTCCACTCTGGACCAAAAGGTGTTCGCAACCCTTCAAGTACTGGTTACGTAACCAAAAGTTGCTGAGTAAGTTGATCATGAGCTTAACTTACTCAGGGAGTTTTACAACAAAGAACTAAATTTGTCGAGAACTTAGCTTATTCAAAGAACTTTGAGGTTACGATTGATTATTAGTTCGCTTTGCTGAAAAATAAGCAACTAAGCTCAATTTTTCGTTTGTTTAATGGGAGTTGAAGAACCAAAACTCAAAAAAAACTCCAAGTGGAACCACTAAAGTTCATTTTTTAGATTTAACATATATACATTAGACAAATGAACGTGCACTTTCTGTTCCAAAATTGATAGAAAGATATCGTTCGCCATCGGATAATTAATTTTCGCGAACGAAACCATAGCCGACTTGCAAAAGTCCACAGTAAAGAGTTGTCTTGCTGCAATTTAAGCGAGATGTCTTGTGTTCAACTACGGATAGACACTGGTCTTCCCGAATTGTTTCCGTGAAATGCGCCCGCAGAGTGCCGTAGCTCTTTTTTCCGCACTGATCCTCGACATATACATCGCATCTTTTCATTGGCAATGCTGTGCCCGTCTTGCCTCTAGCTAAAACCTTGTTCAGCTTAGTAGCTTTTCACAGAAGTTCCTAAAGCTTTTCTGTTCTGCAGGCCAGATTCCCGCACCTTTTGCCTAAGATCTGAGTGTTTCCTTGACTACCAAGAACAGTAGGAAGTCCACTCCTTCGCTGTCCTTGGCTTCACAGCAATTAGGTTCTGTGTCAGCAACTCGGATATACAAATGAAATCAATATTGTTCCTCACTATTATTTAGGTTCTAAGTCTCTCGCTATAACTAGATGACAACCGAAGCTGCCGACGCGTGGTGCAGATTCACCTGGAAAACTTTCGCGTTCCACTACAGAATCGGTTCCATGATAAGCTGGTTTGCGCTGCCATTCATCGGTTTCGTTAACCCCTCCTGAAACTCCTACATGGGGAGTAGCACTTTTCCTTGTACGCAAGCCTTCATTCCAGAGACTTCCAGGGTTTCAGCAGTCGCAGCTTGCTTTGACATGCTTGCGTCGGAATGAGTGACATCCACAGTCGCCTGCATTTTTGCTGTTGTTCGCCTCTAAATTTTCATCTTGAGCTTATATGACCTTATGACCACCTAGCTGAAATTGTAGTTTGATTGCTGAGCTCGCGCGAATCGAAAGTTGATCTTAGTACAGAAAATAATTTTAATTTACAGTAGCGGGTTTTATTTAACATAGCTTATCCTTATTTAGCTAGCAGCTTTGGAAAACTACAAAATTAATTTACTAAAATTTTCGAAAAAAATCAAGAGATATTCTCATCGAAATGGCTGTAAAAAAATTTATGTAATATCAAAATTTAATACATGTAACAGATGTTAGCTAACAGTTATAAGGTTGTGTTAAAAGCAACAAATGTTAGTTAACAGCGACAGAGTAGTACTTAACATTAATATTACAGAAATTCAAAATTAACCACACAAATTGCGAACTTCACATATTTTATACTGAAAGGGAAGAAAATATGTGTGAAGAAGCATTTGCATACATAGAAACAAGATATATAATGAGTTATATATATAAATATTAAAATATACATATACTTTATGTATATGTATATATTTCAACAGAATTTTTTTTTTTTCAAGGAAAGGAAAGTTTGCGCGTCAACGAACCGCCGTGACATGCTGATTTGAGCCGGAAGTACTTGTTGGACACCAGACAAACGAATACTTATACTTTCTTGGCAGAAATGAAATCCAAACTCTCCTCAACGCCATTCCAGCTTACAATATGGCTTGACTACACAAAGTTCCTCTACAAAGTCAGCATTACGCAGCTTTTTCATGCCTCATTAACATCCAGTGGACTAGGGGGTTATGTCAGCATTAGTATACTCTAACTGTATATAATAATATGCGTGTGTTGAACCAAAGAAAGCACGTTGCTGGCTACTGTTTCCGTGATTTTCTGCTTCTTTTACTTACTTAGTTTAATTTTTTGTCTTTTCTTACGAAATTTAATATCTGCTATCAGTGAGTGCCTTATCGGAAGCAACAGCGCACAGCCAAGGTACACAAATGCTGGATGAAAAAAGCGCAAGCTGCACGAAAGGCGACTACAATCAAGCGACGTGTTTGGAATTTTAAAAGGAAAATTTAACAAAATTACGCAGTTGTCTAATTTTAAAGCAGAAAAATGAAAGTTGGCACAGACTAAGCGCCTTACGGTATGCAACGCACATATAATATACAATCATACAAACACACACCCAAGGAGACACGCACTTCGTAACGAGTCGGCCATTTGTGAAGGACAGCACGCTACAGCAAACACCAGCACTTGTCCTCGCTCGTGGTCCATTACGGAAATTTGCCAATAATTTAAAGTCACTTCAAAATTCTGGCAGCGTGCTGAGCGAATCATGCACGACTACTTACTTACAATATTTGCTTGTTATTATTCCTCTTATTGACTTTGTTAGCATTATTGATGCTGTAGAAGAATTTTTGTTGTTGTCAATTTATTTCGCTTGTTTTTGTTGTTGCTGTTGGTAATTGTGTGGTTGTTGTAGTTTTTATTGTTGTTGTTGTTGTTCTGGTTATTCACTACTGTTGCTGGTTTTGATATTGTTGTTGCTTTTCCATTGTTGTAAAGTTTGTTGCTCTTGTTTTTGCTTTTTTGTATTTGTTGTAATTTCGTTGTGGCGATGGTATTGTTATTTCTTTCGTTGTTGTTGTTGTTGTTGTTGCTTTTTTCGCCAAGTATCTTGCTCTTTTTTTTGTTTTAGTATCGTTTTTTTATTGTTGTTGTTTTTGTTATTTTCGTTTTTCTATATTGTTGCTGGTTTTGTTATTGTTATAAAGTTTTTTTCGCTTTTTTGTTCCTGTTGTGTTGTTGTAATTTCGTTATGGTTGTTGTTTTCTCATATTTCCGTTATTGTTTTTGTTGTTGTTCTATCTACTACGGCTTCTGTATTTGTTGTCAAGCCAAGAACAACACTCATCCCTCACCAACTTACAGCTGTAGCTGTAGCTATAACAGCGCCTCGTGCCAAACTGTAGCCATCCACGCTCTTGGAAATGCCAGGCATTAGCAAACATTACGAAACATTACCAATTTGTGAGAACTTAACACGAATGACCAACAAATTCATGCCATTCGCTTATGTTCGAGTCATGCTGTTCGCACGACTAGCACACTGACACAATTCCCGCTTGCCAACGACGGCTGCGGGCACAAACAAACATAACTATTAATTTGTTGAGAGTCACGGTATGAGGGGGAGGAGCGGGGTGATGAAGAGAGAGTAGTTACTATCGTGATTCTCGAGTAGCTCAAACAAGTGCATGAGCATGTTGCACAGTTGAAGTGTAGACACGCTGGCGAGGGGCTTTTAATGTAGGCAGTGTAAATGTGTTGCCTACATTTAGGCGCATATATGGACTGCGGCTTCTCTTGGCTGTCTTCTTGACTATTTCATTCGCAATTGCGTTTATCGAAATATTATGTGAGCACACAACTTAAGTAAACATAGATATATGTAAATATAACTGCATATATATATATATGTATATGTAATTTTGTATATATACATGCATAAATACCGATTGAAGTGCCTCTGCGAATATTTCAAGTGTCATTTATGCATGCAATTTGGGGTCTGTCTACATGTAGGTGTACGCATTGGTGTGTGTGTGGCCCCATTTGCATACTCAATGTGAATCAAGTGTTCATGTTTTAATGCATTTGACTGTAATAACAATGAAATTGTTTAATCAAGAAGTTGTTATTGATGTTTATGGGTAATTTCGCATACACGATGAAAATTTTACTTATCAAAAATTTAATTTTAGTTCTAGGGTTTGCAAGTCATCGACATAATTGGAGAGTTTCAGCGCTATGATCATTTCGATTTCGATTGACGTCCACGCAGTAAGGCTGGGAATCCTTCCAGACGCCATATGCAGTAGCTGTATGGAAGAGGGACGCTTTGGGAGGCCAAGACTCAAACACTTGGGAGCGCATATCTTCAGACATCGAACTGGCGGGAAAGGAAATTAAATGCCTGTTTCCACAGGCACATAAACGTTTTGCTAATTTATAAGTTCGAACTCAGGAATTCTACTACTACTAAGTCCGATCCCTGATCAGCCATCTAACCTAACCTTAACCTAACATCATTTCGATACAAATATGAGACAGTGAGGTCAGAAAGAAAAAAATATTATTGTAAATATGGAAAGAGAATCATCCCTTTAAGTTTACCAATTTATTTTCTAGCAAGAACTTTAGGATGAAGATACTAGATGCCTAAAATACGATTGCATGATTTAAAAGAGACAAAAAAAAAATAGAATTTTGGAGCGATAGTAAAGAAAAGAAAGTCGAGAAAATCCGAATGCTTCTCGAAATTGGTTAGCAGACTGAGATAGAAATAATATCGTATAAGGGAGTTATAGAAGAAAGACTTATTCTGTTCTACAGTGCAGCAGTATGGTGGACGGGCATACGGAAATCCACCTACCGGAAGCCAATGGAAAGGGTTCAGAGGCTCGCTGTGCTGTGCATAACGGGAGCTTTAAGTCCAACTCCAACGGCGGCTCTAGAACTGGTACTAAACTTACCATCTATGGACCTCTTTGCTGAAAACTGCGCAGCAAAATCGGCGGAACGACTACCGGTTGCAGAAGAAACAGCCTCTAAGTCTTTATACGGATGGCTCGAAAATGGACGAAGGGGTTGGTGCGAGAATATACTGAACAGAGTTAGGCATAAGACAGCCTTCTGAATTGTCGGTTCACTGCAGCATTTTTCAAACGGAAGTCTTCGCTGATGCGAAGCCACGGTACTGACTCATTAGAGACCTGTAGACAATTCGCCAATCAACATCTACGAAGACAGCCCAGTAGCAAACAAAGCAGTAACCTCGTGTCTCATATCAGCCAGAAGTGTCTTGGGAAAAAGGGCAGCAGGGGAGAATATTTTCAGAAGCAAGCAACTTCACTTCTACTGGGTGCCAGGACACAAAGGATTCGAAGGCGATGAAATAATGGACGATATCGCCAAGCACACCCGAAAGCGTGATAAACATTGGGAAACCCATGCTCTTTCTATACAACGATCTGTACAGAAGCTTGGTAAATAAAATCAACAACTGATGAAGCGAGATACCTAGATGCAAAACTGCAAAAGTCATGTGCAAAACGGCCGATCGGCAGTACACAAAATAACTATTGGCGCTCAGGAGAGTATTAACTGCTCACTGGTGTGTCTGGTAGCGACACACGCCCGCGGAAGGGAGCTGACAGTCCGAGAAGACTGCAGGAAATGTCTAGGGCAAGGCAGCAGCTAAACAATGAAGCATCTTTTGTGCACTTGTCTCGTATTGGCAAGACTACGCTGTAAGCACCTGGGGTCCACAAGGTATGATACACTGGAGAAGAGAGCAGATATCGATAGTGGGGCCACAAAGTATTTTAAAATTCGCGTCAAGCGCAGTTATCCTAAAGAATGACAACTCCTCATGGACCTAATGACTGAGCTTCATCTGGTACTGCAAAAGATTAAAAGTGGTCTATGCGTGACTCATTGGCATACCAGATCAACCTAACCTCACATAACATAAAGCAGTAAAAGAAGTCAAACGAGTATCATATAAGAGAATTTAAGGAGAAAAATAAGTCAAAAGTTTTTTTAAAATTGTAGTGAATGACTCCAAACACTGCTGCATGGAAAGAATGGCATTCAGCAGAGTTAAAGTGATAGACATGAAATAAATAATCTTTCCTTGAAATTTATTGCATGATATTCATACAATATTTTAAAATGAGGAGTACGCTATTTGATAGACAACTGCGGTTCATAAACTAGTGCAAGTTTATTGATCTCTCGAAGAAGTGCACAAGATACGTGGTGGGTATGATGTAAATCCAAAAGTGATTGAAGTGCCCAACTTTTAGCCAAGTTTGGTATCTAAGTTGGCTGCAAAAGCTTCAGAGTTAAGGTGGAATGCCAAATCGAAGAGACAAAGCAAAGTATGGCTCTATAGAGCGAAGAAGAATGGCATACATTTGAATAGCTCGAACTACGTTGACTACAGAAGTTTCCCCTCAGTTTTGGGCCAAGAAATATACCACTGCTTGAGAAGATGAGACAAATGATGATGGCTTTTTTGTATGAAAAAACGCACAAATGCGCGGAAGCTTTAAAATCCTTTAAAAATCTTCTAATATTTGCAATATGAGGTTAGTGGAAAGAGACTGGCTGCTTTCTGACTAACTTCGATCCAATATCTTGGAAAAGAAGAGATCCAGTTGTAATTTGAAGAATATTTCGAATTTTGGTCATCATCATCATCCTACCAATTTGCTATCGATACTCATAACAGAAATATTCAAGCCTAATTGCGCAAAATTTTGCTCAACAAAGTTTGCTTGCCTGACTGACTTCAAAAGAACTTTTTATAAACAAATTTTTCCCAGTGTACCAAGACAATTTAAACACTTAAGCAGTAAGTGGTGGTAAACATTGAAAATCACGTTGTAATATTAAGCCAAGACCCAACGCACATTAGAATTTATTTAATTGCTTTTTACAAGTGGCTAACATGCGAAGCTGTAACATAAAACGTGTCCTTACGGAATTTAAACTTGGCCACTGCAAATTTCAAACAAACTGACATGGCAAATTTGCAAACACGCACCTATTTACATGTATATATCTATTTATATATATATGTATTTATTCAAACATAGCTATGTTTACGCTGCCACAGCGTGTTATGCCACAGTCCTTGAGTAACTTAGCAAATGCTCGAAACTCTTGTAAGCCTACGACTAGCACACAAGTACATAAATACATATATACATACTTATGTACTTATAAATTCTACTAGCTGCCCAGTAAATGTGTATTTAGTTGTGACAAGTGCCATGCGGCAGCGGTAGTCAGTCAATGCCACAAAACCGGCTCGTATATCGCACGTTAGGGAGCAATTTTGAATTTTAATAAACCAAACACCTTCCCCGCTGTGTTCAATTGCACTCAACGTCACTCGGCCGCAACATCTCTCAACCTTATCGTACCACGACTAGGTCGTCTGTCGTCGTCGTGCCACATTTTGTGTGCTACTTCATTAGACAAATTTGTACAACATGTTGCTCAGCTCGACGCATAGCGTGACTCGCAGGTTTTGCGCTAGTCATTGTCGGCACAAAATTTTGTGTTTTTGTTAAATGCAAACCAACAAAGACATATACAGATTTTTGGGGAGAAATATAGCAGTATTTACTTACTTAATCTGCTCTTCGAGAATTATTAACTACGGGAAGGACTAAATTGCAGACTGCGATGTTGTGTTTTCAAAGTTCTTTTGGGTTTCACATAAGTTGAAGTAATTTTACGCTGCCATGAAAAAAGTAGACAAATTTGAGGAAGATCGCGTAAAGTGACGTTAAAGCCTGATCTGTGGAAAATCCAGTTATATATATACATATCTTAAACTCCTCAAAAAAGGATCTCATATCATGTGTGGGCATAAGTTACTGCTAAGCATTGGATACAAAATAAGCTGCCGGACAGTGTAGAAACTTCAAGTCTTCCTCGTGATCTTTAGACATTGAAAAAAAATATCGTTGAAACTCTGAAAATCGGCTCATAAGCTTCTTGATGTTTGTAGAAGTGGTGTAGAGAAAGACCAAGGGTAACAGGTCAATTGAAAAGTAACCAAGGGCTACTGAAATCTTCAAAGTCAAATAATAAACTTCTAAAACAAGGCATGGCCATGATGCTAACTAGCACTCTCACTGTAGGAGATGGGCCTAGATTTCGTCTGATTACTTTCATGAACCGTCTCGATCCGCTTTCACTACTCTTTGGAGCTGACCCTATTTTCTCTACTGCAATCACATACAGCTTCAGTTCTAGTGAGTCAGCCCGTTGAACGATTTCGCTAAATGTTGCTGCTGTTGTCGTGCGAGGCTTTTTACTGAGGGAGTATTGCCCTTAATGTGTTCAATGTCGCTTGAATATAGTTTGAGTCACACTCGAACTCGCTGATTCGCCGTTCTCGCCGCCGTTAAGTATACTTTTAGCCCTCTCAAGTATGCTGGCATGCCGTTCAAATTCCTGAACAGTCTGCCTCCCACCGCAGCGAGCTACTAACTTTGCTGCCACGCAGCGGTCCGAATTCAGCTTCCTTGCTGTTATCGCCTTCTTGCTACTGGGACTTTTAACGTTGACTGCGGTCTTCAAACTCCCTGTGAAGCAAGCAGAGGTTCCTCGTGATTCCTGCTCGCACCTCAGGCCTACCTGTGCATCTAGCCAGGAATCTTCTGCTGACTGCCTTACCATCCTTCGCAGATAGCCACGCTTTCAAAAGGAACGTTTTTTCGCAGCCTTTTGTGGAGGACGATTTCATCGGCTCAAGCAGTGATCCCTCAGTCCGATCTTAAAGTCGCTTTCGACCTACTGCCACCTACATCCGTTTCGATTATTCTGTTAAGAGGCCAAGGTGAGGGTTGACGCACGCCTTTATATGGCATAGCCGTTCATAGCCGGCCTGTGCAAAGTATGACAACCTTCAACCTTCACCTATTACATCAACTTGATGGTGACGGGTGAGGAATGTACTGCGAAGCCTGCCAGTGTTTTAAAGGGACGCAAGCAGTGTCGACATTAACTCGCCGGCCATTTCTGCAAGGTGTTACTCCCACACATTCAGTTGACAGAATAGTTCGACCCCCAGCCCAGGGTTCAAACGAATCCAAAAGCGTCAGTTCTGAAATCGTAATCCGAATCGATCCGGGGCATCTTCATTAGGAACCCGTGATGACCACAGGTCATATAGTATTACTTAGAATGCACCGCGCGGTGGCGACTCACCTCCCATTCTGTCTCTAAGTGTAACTGAAATATTTGAATATAAGAAATACACATTTAAGAAAGTTGCCTACATTTTGGCGCAATGACATATTTTGCTTTTGTAGTGATATTTTTTGCATTTCTTAAACGCTTCAGCAAAACTCCAATAAAATTGTTATTATGTATAGAAAATGTGTATTAATCGAGGGTTTTTAAATATTTTTCTATATTTTTAGAATTATTTTTTCAATTTTTCTTTGATTTATTTTTTAATAATTTTTGTTTTCAAAAATATTCTTATTCAAATTCCTACTCGTAATTGCTTTAAAGAATTTTATTGCCCTTTGCTTTGTTCATTTACGGTTTCAGTAAATGAAAACCAGTGCAGATGTGTATACCTTCGGCATACCAAGCAACACCGAAAAGTATGCAACGAATTGCCTTACAGCATAACTTTCGCCAGCAATTTGCGCTTTGTTTGTGCTTTACGCAAGTGGTTTTATTTTCTTTTGGTGCAAGCAAATGCAAGCTGCTGCCAAATTGAAATACAATACAGATGGGCTATCGTCTGCATATGCATGTGTGTGCCTGTGTATGTATGTGCTGGTATATGAGGAAAACAAAAGCATTTCATCACTTGAGTGAGAAAAACACAAACGTGCAAAAGTTAATAAAAATTGCTTCATTAACACTCAATTTGCGGTTCGTTGCACACATGCCACCACAACACACATACGCACATACATGCATGCATGCAAACACATATACGTATCACATGCAGTACTAGTATATACAGAAGCACGCTTTGACCAGCCGCTCATTTGCATGCATATGCTTTCAGCTTTGGTTTATATGCACACGTACCGATTTATAACAACACAAATACAAAACAACTATATATGTATATATATATCGCTGTGCGTTTGCTGGCCTAGCGCATTTCGTATTGTAATTGTGCCAAGTCGGCATAACCACAAGCCTCGAGAACTTAGCACACTGAGTCAAGAGGCCAATAAACCAAATCACTAGTCCAAAAATATGCTCGAGTCCTGCTTCACACACTACAACAACCACAGATATATATATATATATAAATGTGTGTGTGTGAGTCTGTATTACCCATCAATACTCGCGCTGCTGGCGCCAATTAAACTTTTGAAGGCGTCTTCCTTCATTTCCTTCGCGCATATATGTATGTACACGTACGTATGTGGGCAGCACAGGCGATCGATTGTGGGTTTCCGCTCCGCTTCTGCTCAGCTGTTTGCGGCGGTAGCGGTGCACAATGCCGTTGCTTTGGCTTTCACTAGCCGTTCATGCGTGAATTCACATTGCAACCTCGGCTCGCGCGCACTTGTACTCAATTGCCAGAGCGTCTGAGTAGCTGCGTAGTTGAGGAATCACTGTGAAAACGCTGAACTGGTTTTGACTCAGCATATTTCCTTCGTTTTCTTCCCTCAAAATGCCTAATGTAGCCTGAAAGGAAGCACTTATTAATTTTGGAAGTTTTTTTATATTTTTCCGGTCAAAAATTTGGAGTACCGCGTGTTTAAACCCGTTTCTTCTTTTTTCGGCATTGGACTGTTAGTTCTATCGATCATTTTTCAAACGTCTTGAAAAAAACAGCTCAGTTTCAATAAAATTGTAGAAGGAAACATTGCTTAGCACCACATAGCGACTTAAGTTTCGAAGAGCCGAGACTAATAAGTGTAAAGCAGTACCAAAGCAGAAAATCTATTCCCGACCACTTCTATAGCACAAACGTTTATAAATATCTCGTATCTGCTCGATGTAACTCGACAAATATCAGTTGAAGAAATCTAATTAGCTGAATATACTATATATATTCATCGGTGATCTTTAGAAAGTATTTGACTATTTTCTTGACCGAAAGTTTTGTATTCAGCAAAACTTAGTATGACTAAAATTTTTTGGGATCATCTGTAATAAGTAGGCCCTACTTTCCACCATTTTCCTCTCGATATTCTCAATCTATGCCTGAACTTTTGAAATAACGGGTACTTCATCTTGAAGTTCCTTAAAGCTGGTATCATTTAATATTTTCTTCCGCTTCTTGCTAGATATCAACATCTCAGTTTTCAGGTTTTCTCAGATTCAGTTTTTACATATTTATTTTCATGTTTTCTTTACACAATCTTCTGCGCTAGATTGCATTGCAACTAATTTATTAGAGTTCTTGATAATTTCATGGTTTTATTTCCCAAAAAGCATATAATGGCATAGGTTTCATCAAACAATGAGTTAACAAAAATGAGTTCAAAATATTTCCGCCAAAACTCCTAGTGGCTTTTAGTTTAAGCTTTCGAAGTCAAAAAGCTTTTGGTTCGAGCTAGATTCCGTAGATTACAAACTTTTGGTTTAATAATTTTAAAGTTAACAAGATTTTGGTGTAAGCTTTTAAAAACCGAAAAGCTTTTTGTTGTAGCTTTCGAAGATTCAATAGCTCTTATATTGAGAACTCGAAAGATACAAAATTTCGAGGGCATTTTTTTGAAAATTTTAAACATTTTTCGTTTGAAGATTCGAAAATTAAAAAAATAGTTTTGGTTCAAGCCTTCGAAGATTAGAAAGCTTTTGATTTGTAAATTTGAAAGTTAAAAGGACTTTGGTATTAACTTTTAAAAATTTTGAAAGCCTTTGGTTTGAACTTTCGAATGTTGAAAAGCTTTTGGTGTAAGTTTTTGAAAACCGAAAAGCTTTTGGTTCCAGCTTTGGAAGATTAGAAAAATTTTAGTTTCAGAATTTTAAAGTTAACAGATTTTCGTGTAAGCTTTTTAAGCCCGGAAAGCTTTCGAAAATTAAAATGCTATTGGTTTGAGGATTCGAAAGTTAAAAAGATTTTGGCATTTATTTTTTAGAGTTAAGAAGCTTTTGGTTTGAGCTTTAGAAGATTAAAAAGCTTTTGGGAATCAAAAGGCCAAAAAAGCTATGCAAGGAATTAAATCTCATAAAATCTATTTTCATTGAATTTTTTGTTTAAATTGTTTTGCTGTTGTATATTAAAATTTTTAAATTTTAATTTATTACAAATGGAACAGGCTCTTTTCAGAACAAAAAAGAAACATCTCGCTGGTGAAAACTCTTTTAATGGATAGTAATGAAAAATAAGCTTCTTGAGCGTTTTCAAGAAATAGCTGATAGAGGAAGTGACAACTGCAGTTTGCAACTTAGCTTTTCAAGCTTTAATTTTGGTTCGAAGAAGTTTTAAATCCGGAAACAGTTCCAGTTTATTTATTTTCTTGACAAATTTTAGTTGAACGATTTTTGTTTCAGTAGTTCGAAAAGTAGTTAAGCTAATAAAGAAGTTGTTTGGCCAGCATTTAAGTTGCCGGCTGGAAGATTTAAATGAATCTAGCTATCTTTAGTAGTACTTTTCGATATAAAATATTCAAATTGGTGAATTCGGAGAAGGAGAAGAGCTGACATACATATGTAAGAGCATAAGGACAGTTGGTGAGTACCTTAATGCTGGCTATAGACTCAAGTTTCTTATCGCACTATGCAGTAGCGTTGACATCCTAGAAAAGTAATTGTAAGAGGAGGTAACAATAAAGTTACAGCGCTGAAATCTTTTATAAAATATTTTAAGAAACACCCGTGTCTCAAATACTTAATATTCACTTAATACATTGATATCATTCGGCTTTGCCAGTTGTATGTTCGTTTCGCCACTCGCTAATAATGTTTTTAATTTGTAAAATTATAACATCTCTCTAATTCTGCTGCTTTAACCTTTTTCTTTACCAGTGCTAAATACACGTTCGTTTCATCACTCGTTAAACATATTTTCTACTTTTTTGTAATTCTATCATTTTCAGATAATATTTTTTTTAGTTTAGCTTCATAAATGATGCATGTCATAATGCGATTAAACAACAACAAAAATTTTAATTTTACTATTTAGCAAAAACAATTATTATGTCCATCTAACTATATATTGTTGTCAGTCAAGCCGCACGTTTTATTAGTCGATGTAATAACAAGCATAATTTTAGGCTAATTGCTCTGATATTGGTCAGCGCTGAGCACTTTAAAATATACAGCAAATACAAATTTAATTATGAGTATGTAAGCGTGTTGTTGTTGTTGCTACGCGCAATTAAAATATGAAAACAACAGGAATAACAACAACAAATATATATAATTATATAAACGAAAATTGCAACAACAACAACAACGTATGCATGTTATGGGATAACAAAAACACTAACGGTAAATCGAAACTGGCTTCAAACAGTCAACGACTGATAGCGCGTTGCACAGTGTGCGGGGGATAAAGCTTGACATTAACAACAACGCATGGCATAACATAGCAAGGCATGGCGTGGCTTTCACTACGAATTTGTCTGCGTTTATATTTATAATTAACGAATTAGACAACTGCGTAAAAGCAGAGCATAAAATTGCAATGTGCAATAAGATTGGCAGAGTGTGATGAGTGTGTAACCACCATTGGGCCGCAGAGGAAGGAGATGTGTAACATTAATATATACGGTAGCTCGACCTGGACGTGAATGTGCTTAACTTTTCACTTAAAATGCTCGAAAATGGCGGGCACAGTGGGCGAGAAGCGAAAAATATTAAAAAAAAATTTTTTTCTAAGCTCAAAATGTTAAAATTTATGTTCTTAAAATTAGTTTTGTTTAAGCAATTCGTCATAAGACTTGTTGCACAGTGGGATGAAAACCTGAAAAGTAAAAAAAGTGTGTTTTAAATTGTATTTAATAAAAATAAAAATAACTTTAACTTTAATGAAATTTTTTATTTCGTTTTAAATATTTTAATGAATTTTAGATTTTTTTGCTGTTTTGGTAAAAATTACAAAAAAAAAAAAATAAAAATAACTACACAGTGGTATCACATTGAAAGAAAAGCTTGAAAAAATTTGTCAACCATACTGTTTAGTGCGACCAAAATTGGTCGCGTAAAATTACAAAAACAAAAAATTTTTCATTGCACAGTGGTGTGGCAGACAAAAAATATTCGCCAAAAATTTGAATAATAACTTTTTATGCTACTAATTTTTTCTACCTACAGATTATTTTTTATTGCATAAATTGTGAATAAAATGCTCCGCACATTGGTATAGTACACAAAAAAATTTAAAAAAAAATATTTAATATTAGGTGGTCAATTGCTTCCCTAAAGGCTGACCAATGTAAAGTAATATAAAAATGTTCTACCTTGGCATGAACACAACAAATTTTTGTAGAAAAGTAAAAAAATATGTTTCGAGTATAATTATTTTCGTTTTGAAAAGTAAAATAATTTGTTGCACAGAGGGTTGAAAAAACAAAATATTTCCAAAAAATTCAAAGAAAAAAAATATTTTTTTTATACATATATATGTATAATATATTTTCACATTTTGCACTGTAGAGTATGATTTTGCACAGTATAATTTTTTTTCGAAAAATTTACTAAACGTCAAAAGCAGAAGAAATTTGAAAATTGCTATTTTTTTATATAAAAAAAATCGAGAATGAAAAAAATTTTTTTTGCCATTTCAGCCCACTGTGCGCCGCCACTATGCGCTATATCCGACTACGTAATGTCGACTGTCATATAAGTATTTTTACTGCAAACTTACCGAACACACATACACACATATGTATGCGCACATATTACAAGTACATACAACTGTTGGGGTATGCGTTGGACTGTGGAGGAAAAATTGTAAATTTTATCAGCGCTTATGTGTTTTTACAGAGGACATTGGTGCCATTTTATGAGACCACAATTAACCGAAGCATAAAACCGCAGCAACAACAGTCATAACACACGCTGATGGCGGCGGCAACAGCTACCATGCGGGCAGAAATAAATGCACTGCGCAGACACACACACAGACACTAACACACGACTTTCAGTGAATGAAACTGAAAACATCGGAAAAACATTAGCATAATGACGTCTGTTGTGCATAATATTACTGGCGTGTGTGCATTACAGTAACACACTTACATACTTGTATGTTGTGCGTGCGGCTGTGTGGTCCGACGGGACGTATGAGTGACCCGGTTGCACGAAAAATGCGCTGAAATTAAATTCGCCGCGCGCTTTTAATGAGCAACAACCATTTAAATGCATATGTGTGTGTGTGCGTGTGTTTGTGCTTGCACCAACAACAACTAACCGGGCTATGTTGTTATTTGCTTTGCGCATGCTTCTATTGGGTTTTTGTATGCCCTCCACTGATAATAATAACAGTAATAACAATAATAATTTGTTTTTCTGCTTGTTTTGGCTCAAGTTGTTATATGCACGCATACATTTGCAGTGCCATACATTTATGTAGCATACATTCAGGCGTTAAACGCGATAATTCCTCATCACTACTTTGCCAGCCATAAGCGGGTGCAGTGTTTTCATTGCAAAATTTCGCACACATTTTAATGCGCTTGTTTTTGCTTTGATACACCACAGCTCAATGCTTGTTGATTCGTTGGCTTAAGATGATTAAATTTTGTGCAAATTTGCCGCACAACAAAATCGTCAAACAATATTATCGTGCATTATATTTATCTAGTGGCGCATTAACAGGTTTTTCGCTAACTAAATTTCAGGTAACATATTGTTGTTGTTGTTTGAAATATATGTTGTGAGAAACATAAATACTTATATTTTTATGTAATGAAGTTGATAGGTGGATGTAAGCTAAATAAATGTCGATTGCACCGCGACCTAAGGTATATTATAAACTTATTATGTGACTATTAACAGCTAGAGTGGCCTAAAATTTTGTAATTATTATTTTCTACTCTTCAGCGATTTCTTTTAATTTATGAAAGTGTTAATGGAAATGGTATCTTTGCATCAGCTGGGAATCACAGTATAGATTTATAAATTAATAAACAGGCTACCGTAGCTACGAAGTGATTGTATAGAGAGAATAAAAAAGTTTTCTGTAAAAGCACTTGGTTCTGATTGTTCAGTTTGTACGGCATCTATTTGCTATAATTATACGATCTGAGCTATATTTTCGGAGATTAATACAATACCTTAGCCTATAATACAAATAAAAAAGTTTTCCATATAAAGACTTGATATGGAGTAACTATTTGTATGGCAGCTATATGCTATAGTTTTCCAAACTGAACCATATTTTCGGAGATTGTTGAAATATCTGGAATAATAATCTGTATCAAATTTCGTAAAGATATCTCGTCGTATAAAAGAGTTCTTCATACAAAGACTCGATTCCGATCGTTCAGTTTATATGGATGCTATATGCTAAAGTTGCTCAAATTCGGCGATTCCGACAAATGAGTAGCTTCTTAAATAGAAAGATCGTGTGCAAAAGTTGAGGTCAATAACTCAAAAACTGAGCGACTAATTGTTCATACAGTATACAGGCAGGCGGACAGAGGGACATGGCTTAATCAACTGATCTCATCACGCTGATCATTTATAGTACATATATATATATATAAGTATATATATACATATATATATATGAGGGTGTTTTTTTTTTTATTAAGTTTTTTCAGTCTCATTATGAAATCTCCTTGGAAATACCCTATAAAGTTCCTGAAAATTTGAGCCCTTTATATTAACATTAAGGATTAGACCAAGGCATGTAAAAATGTCCATTGAAAATACACGACAATCATGATTTTTCAACTTTAAATTTGTATAGCTCAGAGGAATTTTTTGGCATCGCTTTGACTTTAGACACGTATTCCTCAGAATTGAACACTCTACAAAAGTGCTCATTGCGGCAAAGTCGAAACTCACACCGGCGACGTAGTACGGGGCTCTAAATCTGATTTTTCCACGAAATTCGCATTTTTTTGTATATATCTCATAAATGACAAGAGCTATAGAAAAAATGTGCATGCCAAACTTGTAGGAAATTTTATTTGCTACAAAAAAGGTCCGAGGTCAAGATCGCTTTCATTAATACTTCTCGAGATATTCGGCTTTTTAAGTAAGGTTTTATAGAATTTTCATGGATGGTATGTAATAAAAGCTATGTTTGTTTTTCAAAGTCGTGCTTTAAAATGTATAATTCAAGTTTTTTAGTAGAAGAAAGCAGCAACTATACACCTGCCCTTCGCAGCTTCATTTTTGACCTTTGTCGGTCTTGAAAGATGTGCAAAGAAATTTCGGATCAGGTCAAATGGTCAAAGAATTGTTTTGAATGTTCTTAAGCATATACAGAACTTTAAAACTATTACCAATGTTGCACGCAAAGAAAACCCCAAAAACTTCAACAGAAATATCCCGCAGAATTAACACTATCTCCCGAAGAGAGCCAAAACGAATTTAATGTCCAAATTTCCAAGAAAATAATTGCCCTGGTTTGGTCATGTCTTGACTTCACGACAGAACAGCACATAAAACCACTTCTGACTAAAATTCAAAGGAAAGAATGCATAGACTTTGCCAACTCTTATTGGTCTTGGACAACAAATCAACGAAGCTATGCCATTTGGAACGATGTAACAAAAATTAATCGCTTAGGTCCTGATGGTCGAAGGTATTTTCGCCGTCCAATAATTCAAGAATTTAATCCTCGCTATGGTTCACGCGTAGTGAAGCAAGGTGGAGGATAAATTATGGTGTGGGAATGCTTTACCTGGGATGATGTTGGCTCACTCCATAACGCTGACGGAATTTTAAACAACTAGAAATACGTCAACATCCTAAAAAATGTCATATTGCCATGGGCTGAGGAAAATTTGCCTGTAATTTGGAAATTCCAACAAGATAACGACGCAAAGCATTTGACGATATTGACACAAAAGTGTTTTGATGTAATGATATAATACCATTACTATTTTGGAGTAGCCATCGTCGAGCCAAGACTTTAAATTAAATTCTTATTTAAAGAATTCTTTAGAAAACATGGAAAAGTTATAAATCTTTTTTTATATTACGTTATAATACGTTAATAATTTTTATTCAATTAATTTTAATTTTATTAATTTAATTATGGGTATTAAGCTGACAAGCTTTGGCATCAAATATTTCGTAAATATTTTGCTGCAGAGTTGCCATCTTTTTGAAAACTCAATTTCGCAAAATTAATATAAAATAAAAGGATTTAAAGAATTCTTTATAAAATACATACAATATTTAAAAAGAAAAAAAACATAAATCTTTTTTCATAAGGTTGCCATACTTAATTTTACTTTATTCAATTAATTTTCTGAATTATTTGTTGATATTAAGCTGAAGAAGTTTAAACATAAAATATTTCGAAAATATTTTTTGTAGAGTTGCCACCCTTTTGAAAATTTAATTTTGCAATATGCATGTGAAATGTAAGGATTTGAAGAATTCTTTAAAAAATATATACATATACATATACATATGTATGTATATGTTTAAAAAGAAAATTTTAAATATTTTTATAAGGTTGCCATCCTTTAATTTACTTTATTCATCTAATTTTTGGAATTAATTATGGGTATCGAGTTGAAGAAGCTTAAGCATTAAATATTTCGAAAATATTTTGCTGCAGAGTTGCCACCTTTTTGAAAATCAAATTTTGCAATATGCATATCAAATGAAGAGATTTAAAGAGTATTAAGAGAAAACCAAAATATAATACAGAAAGAAGCAACAGGCTGCGAAATTAAGAGTCCACTTCGAGAACTAAAAGCTTTTGCAAACAATGTTTTGAAAATTAGATTAACTGTTGTCAGATATTGCTTTATTGTTATAATTTATGTAATTAAATTACTTTCATCTACCAATACCTACATATATGTTTCTATATACATATTTCTTAAAAAGCCACTCATATTAATTGAATATATTAAGATTTTCTGTTGCGCTGTCAGTTAAGAAAAATTTCGCGAAGTTCAACAAACACATAAATCTTGCGCTTGTTTATTGACAACTCCCCAATAATTTTCAGCCGATATCATTTGACGGTGGAGCAAAAGACTAGAAAAAAAGAAAAAAATAAGTAAAAGGAAAAAACCTAAAAGTCTAGAAAAATTAGAAAGAATGTGAAAAAATGGAAGAAGATAGATATACTATAAATAGGAAAAGCAAAAACAAAGGAAAGTGTATAATAACATTTTATATATTTCCAATTTCTTTTCTTTTTGCTTTTGTTTTCCGCGAAAGGTCAACGAAAATAACTGTGCGCCAGAATTATGCTTGAAAACGCCGAAAAATATGCCTTGTATTACCACTTAACTCTATTACAAGTGTTATTTATTGTTGTTGCAATTTCATTAGCATTTTCATACCGAAGCTACGCTTATATGCACAAAAATAATCATTTCCCGCCTGTCTGTCCGCAATATTTTTGTTTCCTTGCCTGTTTATATAACCATTTGCTCAACAATGCGTTGACAATTTGTCGCACAAAATTACACACACACACATACAAATAAATATACAATGCGCAATATATTAGCAACAAACTTCAAAATCAATGTGCTGCTGCAATTGCTCGTGTATTAGTAGTAAACTATGTATGTATGTACATGGCCACACCCTCCTTATACTGTACATACATACCAACACAAATAACTGTTACTCGAATGACAATAACCGCTTACAGCACAAACAAACAACGTGGCAGCTCGTTTCGTTAGCGCCCGAGGAAAAGTCGAAATTGAAAATGATATATGTGGCCGCCGGGACAGAACGCCTACTTAATAAATCTTGGCATACTTGTAGGCGTACATAATGACAACAAACACAATTGACAACGTGGATTGTGTTTAATGTGCCTTCTTGTGTATATGTATATATGTGTGTGTGTGTGAGAAAGTGTGCAGCTTTTGGCTGCTTTGGAGAAAATGGACAGTTGAGTCCGGCTGTTAGCAGACTTCGCTTTTAAGCAGCAAAAATTAAAACAAAATTCAATATGACTTGTTATTGTGCTGATTTAGTGCCATTCATTTGAATTAATTACAGTTTATTTATCAGCAAGATTAATTACTTTGGCTGGTTGAGAAAATTTTTGGATTTTGGTAAGCTTTAAAGTTAATATTGGCTTTAAATGATTTCACGAGGTTAAAAGGATATTAGTAAAGGTGTTAATAAATTGATTTTTTCGTATGCTAAACATTTTTCGTCAATTTTTATGGCTTTTATTTATAAATAGTTTAAACTTTTTTGTATATACTTTCTTATTGAAAAATTTTTTAGTATTTTTTCTTAACCTCTATTAAAAAAAACATATTTTTACATCACCATCAGTTTTTTCACGTTTTTTAATTTTTTTTTTTCAAATATAAAAACAATTTTAATACGTTTTTATTCTCTATAATATTTTTTTTAACTTTTTTAAACATTTTCTATTACTAATACATTTTTTAGTATTTATTTCAAAATCTTTTATTATAATTCGCTTAAAAAAATTTTTTTAAATAACTTTTTGTAACTTCTGTCATAGAATATTTGGTTTTTTCATCATCAGTTTTTCTTTTCATGCATTTTTATATTTTTTTATTTCTCCAAATTTATTTATAATTCTCTTTAAAAATTTTTTTAAAATAATTTTTAGTAACTTCTGTCGTAGAATAAATATTTAATATAAAGAATATTTTTTTTTCTTCATTATCGGATTTTTTTACACATTTTTATACATTTTTTGATTTTTTCAAATTTTTTTTTTTAATATTTTTTGTAACTTCTGTCATAGAACATTTTTTTCTTCATCATCAGTTTACTTTCACACATTTTTAATTTTTTTTTCATGAAAATTAAACAATTTTTCCATAAAACTTTAAAAATCGTATTTAATTTTGTTTATAAAGATTAAAAAATAATCACTTTGTTTTTTTTTCTCCTATAAAAAATGTTTGTTTTAACTTTTTTTAAAAATTTTCTATTATTAATCAATTTTTGAGCATTTATTTTAAAAAAATTTTTATATTTAAATATTTTTTTTAATTTTTTTAAATTCTATCATAAAACATTTTTTTCCTTCAGTATCATTTATTACTCTCTTTTTTCATTTTTTTCTTAACAAAAAAAAATGTTTAAATAAATTTTTGTAGCTTCTGTCATAGATTATTTTTTTTTTCTTCATTACCAGTCTTCTTTCACAAATTTTTAATTTTTTTTTCATGAAAATTAAAAATTTTTTCCATAAAACTTTAAAAATCGTATTTAATTTTGTTTATAAAGATTAAAAAAAAAACATCTTAATGTTTTTTATCCTATAAAAAATGTTTGTTTTAACTTTTTTTAAAAATTTTCTATTATTAATAAATTTTTAGTTATTTATTTAAAAAAATTTTATATTTTCATATTTTTTTTTTTAATTTTTAAATTCTAATTAAACATTTTTTTCCTTCGGTATAGTTTTTAGCTCTCTTTTTTTATTTTTTTCTTAACAAAAAAATGTTAACTTCAAAGTTGTTTTTTATTAAAATTAAAAAAAAAATTATCGTTTTTTTTGTCATAAAAATTTAAAAGAAATTAATAACATCTTAATATTTTTTATTGCTCTTCCGATCTATCTTAAAGTTTTTTATTCCCAATAATACATTTTTTTTTAATTTTTTTTTACAAATTTTCTATTACTAGCAAATTTTTTAGGAATTATTTTTAAATATTTAAAAAAAAATTTAGTTTCTATCATAAAATTGTTCCTTAACCATCATTTTTTTTCTCTCTTGTTTCTTCAATATTTTTAAATTTTATTTTTTTCTTAATTTTATCAATATTTTTTTTTATTTAGTATTAAAATATATTTTTTTTCATAAAACAATTGGCTGCTCTTTTTCCATCAAAAACGCGCTTTTGCACTGATTTCATTTTCATGGCTGCTGACTGCGGTCTACCACTCACTAATTTCACGAAATGACATTTGGGTATTTAATTAAGTTGGCGGCATTTTCGCAAAACAAATAAGTATTAGCTGGGCATATATTAGGCAATATATACATATGTATGTGTATTATAAATAATAAATGCATTAGCAGCCAGCAGAGTTTAATTGATTTGTCAACTAAAATGCTTTGAATACATAAATGCGCATAAGCATTCTGAAAAATTGTATATAGGATTGTTTTTTCGAGACATAAAACTAGCTCAAGGTAGATCTGTCAAAATAACTGTTTGACTGTCAAAGTATATAAATGTACACTTGAGAAAATTATTTTGCAAGGCAGTATAATCCTTTAAGAGCGTAATTACGGCTGCCATATGCCCGAAATTTCAATCATACTTTTGTTTTTATATGAACAAAATAGCGGAATCTTTAAAAAAATACCGTTTATTACAAAAAGCGAGGAGAATTAACATAAATACTTAAATATTTATCGAGTTCATCTATTTCTCTGTTTATATTTGAACGAAAAAAATACTTCAGGTAGCCAAAAATATACCTTTTATTAAAAAAACCTTGCAGAATATATGGTTTATACATATTTGTAGTTCGCGTATTTTATTTATTTATTTATTTATTTACATATGTAAAATTCTACATCTCCAAAAATGCACCCTTTATAGCAAATTTTTTTCTATTTTAAATGTTCATAAACGTACATATATAAATTAATTCGAGATTTTCCCTGCTTTGCTTATATAAATATATCTACAACATATGTACATAAATAAATACTCACATATTCGGTTTTGATTTGGTGGCCAGTGATTTCAATTGCACAAAAACCGCAAAAATACGGTTAATCTTTTCTAAGCCATTGGTAATTAATATAAATGTCAAATGTAGTATTCAGGCTGATGTGTGAATAGCTTACAGTTTTAACATATTTTTATATTTAAGTACATACATAGAATTAAAGGAACAAACGAATTTTTGTAATATAAAATTTGTTTAGAGGAAATATCTTTTACTTTTGGGCTACCTTTGGCGTATTTATTCATATCAAAGTAAGGTTCAGTTACAGGGATTTCAGCCACATTGCGGAATATGAAGAGTATCAAGAAAGAGAAAAAGAGCTAGCATGAATACACAGCGAAAAAAAAAAATATATAAAATATACAAATGTATTTGTAAGATATCGAAAATTTGAAGAAAAGTCCCGAGATACCTATAATGACTTTCAAAAAATATTTGTATAACAGAAATCTGCAAAAGCTCACTTTGTCTGTTTCTTGACTAAGAACGAAGACGCTCTCATTCATCCTTACTACAGCATTTCGTGGAAATCAACATCACATAATTTTACAGGTTTTATAAACTTATCGATATTACGTAGATCGAAGTATTTACTTCGAAATTGACTGCTCTGTTCAAAAAACTAACAAAGCATCTAAATTTAATGTTCGGACTGATCTGTTCATGACTTAATATAAATCTGAGCTCGCAATTAAATTAAATAACCAGACAGAGCTTTCAAAGCTTTCCACAATTTATTCAAAACCGGCTTTTGAAATATTCTTAATAGACATAGAGGATGTTTTTGGTTTATATATCTTTTTTAAATACGGATTTGCTATTATGTTTAAAAAATGATTTCTTGCAAAACACCTCCGCGGCTAACTCAACTAACATGCTCGTGCCCATCAAAATTCAATCCAATCATCCAATTCAGATGCAAAAAGTCATGAATTATGGCGCTATAGCGACTGTAACATTATGACAGACTTTATTTTTGAAGAAGTATAAGCCAATGATTACCTCTAACCAAAGAGCCCACCTAACAGTGACTTTTTGAAAATGCAACGGCTTCGCAATAATGGCTTGCGGATTTTCATTACTTCAAATGCGACAATTTTGCGCAACCATTCAGTCAAATGTGAGCTTTATCGCTGCGCAAAAACTTTCTTATGAAAATTGGAAACGGCATCCATCTCATTTTAAGCCCTTAGCCTCAATTCTTGCACGGATTGGATTTTGACGGCCCACAAACCAAGATCCTTTAGCAAAATTATTCATATAGCGGATGGACACAGCTCGTAGCGCGCGATGGCGGAATAAAAATTTCCAGTATTCTTTGGTACTCTCCTCCACAGTTGCAATTGCAACTTCAGTACGCGCTTTACGACATATATATTATGATACAGATATGAATTATCAATCAGATTAAACGTGGTTGGAAACCGTTCAATGGTTGCTGGAATTGTTGACTCTGCTGGGCAATTATGTCTACCCGAATAGTGGACGCAGCTCGCGAAGCGCACCATTATTTTGGTAACAAATTTTCACGATTTCCAAACGTTGTTTCGGAGCAAGTGTGTTCAATATGAAATTGCTAAACCAACTGTGTATATATCAAGTATCAAGCTATAAAAAAGACCTACAATGAAATCACATTTACCAAGTCTGTATTACTTCATTGAAAACCACGTTCAAAAAGCACCCTCATATATGTATGCTTATTTAGAAAGTTATGTTTATCCTTAGCTATAAAAAACTCCAAAAAATGAATGCGATAAAAAATCTAGAGCTTAATTGTAGCTAGAGCTTGTCGAAAACTTTCAGGTAAATTTTTTTTTAATCAGGTGGCAACACTAATGCATTTTTTTATTTTTACGGTATCTAATTAACAACTTTTTTGGCATTGTTTTTTTAATATATACTTATTTTAATTTATTTTATGTGGCAACTCCGTTAAAATTGTAAAAAATTGTTAATCAGGTGGCAACACTAATGCATTTTTTTGATTTTACGGTATTTATTTAACAACTTTTTTTGCATTTTTTTTAAATATATTAATTTATTTTATGTGGCAACTCTGTCAAAACTCAAAGTTAAACTCACGAATTTGGAGATCATTTGGAGTTATGTATCGTATATTACCTGATGGCAACACTGCAAATGAAATTTTAGGAGCAAAGCTGACTGGAAAAAGGTTTTTTACCGCTGGTTATATTATAACATTATTAAAACAATTTTTTTACTTCCAAAAATAATTTTTCTATATAATACATAACACTTAATGGTGGCAACTCTCTAACTTCGAAACATTCGATCGAGTACTTTCTTTAAAAAAAATCGCGAAACCGCCTAACTTTTCATGGGTTGCACTGGTATAGCCCCTTAAATATCTATATATATGTACATACATAATATTTCGAATAATTTTGTATTCATTGTCGGATGGCAACCCTGCCAAAAAAAAATTTGAGGGAAAAATTGGTATACTAAAACATTATTAAACAAACTTTTTTTTGATAATTTAAAATTTAATTTTGTTTGCATATAATATTTAATGGTGGCAACCCTATAAAATTACTTAAAGCTATATACATGTACCCAATAATAATATCAAAATAACTATATATTATGACTGTATGTATTTCGAATATTTTTGTATTTATTGTCTGATGGCAACCCTGTCAACTAAAATTTCGCACGAAACCTGAATAATGCATTTTTCTGCTGGTGCTTATAAAAGGTTGTCAAAAAAGTCTTGCGGTATTTTCGCTAGTTGGCGCTGAAAGCGCGTAGTTCTAGTTTTATTCGTCGTATCGGGTCATGCTATACCTTTTTGGAAAGCTCATTTCACGCGCTAACACGTGTTTGATTGATTGTCGTTTCTTTTAAGTAGTTAGTGAGTTAAAGCGTCGCAAACATGGAACAAAATAAAGAGAAAATACGGCATCTTTTACAGTACTACTACGATAAAGGCAAAAATGCATCTCAAGCCGCAAATAAAATTTGTGCAGTTTATGGACCCGATACCCTTTCCATTTCCACCGCAAAACGATGGTTTCAACGTTTTCGTTCTGGTGTAGAGGTGGTCGAAGATGCGCCACGCTCCGGAAGGCCTATCGTCGAAAATTGCGATAAAATCGCTGAATTGGTCGAAAGAGACCGGCATAGTAGCCGTAGCATCGGTCAAGAGCTGGGCATGAGTCATCAAAAATTCATTTCAATTTCAATAAAAAAAAAATTTAATAAAAATACCGGAAGACTTTTATGACAACTCATCATTATAACATTATTAAAATAAATATATGTCAAAATTAAAATTTTGTTTTTTGTATATAAAACTCATATATTCAGAGATGGCTCTCTCATGACTCTATAAAGTGCAAAAATATTAAAGAAGCCTATTAAAATACCATATAACTAATAAGCCTTATGTATATAAGGGTGCTTCCCTTGCATTAATCCTTGTAAGTTGCAAGAGTGTGAAATGTTCGGTTATACTCAAACTTAACCCTCCCTTACTTTTTTAATTTATTATAAACCCCTTCATTTATCGACTTCCATCTATGTACTTAAAAACAAAATCAGCCAGAAAACACACACACACACATACAAATAGCACTTTCGTGCAGCTTGCGACACTTGACCCCAATGACAAAGACGAAGCCGCACACACACTACATACATACATACATATATGTATAGTATATAAGTATTGGCGTGCACTGTCGAAGCCACAACAAATGCGAACAATGGCGGGCGTCAACGACAGCAGCCAGCGAGCGTGTGAGCGCTGAAAATCCACACAATCCCGCTGATTTATTTCCGTTATACTTTCACACAGAGACACTTGACAATTTTATGATAATTTTGACCTGCAGCAGAGAGAACAATGTTGCCAACGCGAAAAAAGAAATAAGAATAAATAAAAAGCCGAAGCATGCGAAATAAAGCACATAACAATGTGGCAAAAGTTGATGAAAAGCTTCTGCAAACTAGAGAGAAAGTAAGAAAAATTGAGGCAAAGGTACTTAAATGCAATGTACACACACTGTTCCGAGTGAGTGTACTAGGACACTGTGTGTCTGTGTATTTGTGTGAGAAATATATGCTAGGGCTATTTTAAGCAATATGAAAAATTATGTGTAATTTTTTAATAAGAAACCACAATAAAAACAATGACAACAATGGCGCTGTAGAAAAGCCACAGTGTGGCATAAAAGTGCCGCCTTAAATACAAGCAAGCCAGCGACAAAAGCATGGCATGTATAATGATGAAAAATCTACTTAAAATACGCAGCATGACATGTATTTGTGTCAACGTGCGTGTGTGTGTGTGTCGGCGTATGTAAATTGGCTGGACTGCACGCGCAAATATTTTTCATAATCAACGGCGTCCAACGGCCTAGGCCCTATATATAGACACGCGTATTTATGTCCGTTAATCTGCACTCGAAAAAATTTGTAAACACATTGCCGTTGAGAGCATGGAAGACGTATGGCTTGGCCCTACACTTTTTGTATGCGAAAGTTGATTACGCACAATTTATCACGATTAATCGCGAATTGCGGTGAGCGAAAGCGGCGACCGAAAATAACAGTAAAGCCAATTTCGTCGGTGAGCAAGAGAGTTAAGCGAGCAGTGGCGGGCATAAGGAGGTGGCATGGAAGAAATATTCGACTAGTAAGGAACATTATTTGCTAGCGATCTTGAAGTTGGCAGTAGATCGAAGAAACCTCAATTTTTAACGTCGTCGTCAATATCACGAAGAAACCTCATTTTTCACGTTTAACCATAGACACACTGGGAAACTAAAATGTATACGTCAATATCTCGTAGAATCTGTAGGTCGAATGCGGTTGCGAACTCACCATATTTGCTTCGAAACAGATGGCAAGACCTGGTTTGGGAAATCGTTTTACTATAATAACAAGATCTGGAAATGTTAGTCATCATGATAAAACTCCTGAAGATCCTTTTAAGTCCCTGCAGAGTTGTTTTGACTTAACCAGAACACCACTTATGAGGTTATAGACGACTTTACAACAGCGCGCCGGTCGTTCTCCCTTTTCGCTGTTTGGCGCCATTTGGAGATTCAAAGTGTAGCCTGGCCTTTCTTCATCTGATCTTTGGAACAGAGTGTAGGTCTTCTTCATCCTATGTTTACTCTGGCGAGTACTGCGTAAAAAACTCTCAGAGTGTTTTCATTCTGTCTCTTGATTCGCTGAACTATGTAAATGTCGTCATATATCTCGTAGAGTTCATCGTTCCGTCGGCTGCGGTAGTCGCCATTGCTAATGCGCAAAGGATCATAAAACTTCCTCAGAACCTTTCTCTCGAACAATCTACGACCTTAGCAGCTTTCCTCCAAACAATTTTCGGTTGTTCGATAGATAATATCATCACAAAGCCCTTAAGGATCTGCCGATTGTAAACGTACGGATATTTTGGTCTTCTATAATAAATTCGTCCAATAAAATCAATAATTTTGAGTTATTTCTCAAGCTCTGATCGTGTCTCTCGTGTCTTCCAGCTGGTATGACCATTTATAGTAAAGAGCTCATGAATCTCTGGTTCACAGTAAAATTCAGTCGCAGAAGCTCACGCTTGGCAGAACATATCGCCTTGCGAGTGACAAACTCCATCGCAAAATAAAGCCATTATGCCTCCAATAAAGGAGTATAACCATGTATTCTTATTCTAAAGACCATCCTTATACTCGTTAGAACTACAGCTCCTTTCCTAAATGATAAAAAACTCAAACTGTTGTGAGTCCATGCGACTTTAACCGAGAAGTTCTCATACTGCTGTTTAGTTAAAGAAGCATACAGTCCATATAATCAGTGAATTTGTTTTCCAAAACGTTCGAAACAACTCGTATATTAAATTCAATTTTGGATACTCTCACTCCAAAACTAATAAAAATACATTGCTTGATGCCATTTTTCCCCTTTCAAATTGACCTCAATACGCCACTGACCACCACCATCAGAGCAATACCAGCTGATTCAGCTGCGTTTTTGTTGAAAAACCACAGCGCGTTGTCTCAACCATCGAATGAAGCTTCTTGACTGATGTGCGGTCGCTTTCTTTGACGACACGAGAATGACCAGCAGCAGGTAAGTGCTCACATTTCTTCATTCAACAATGTCGGTGGCGAATGAGGTGGGAAAGCCTCTGGTTGTATGGGAGGGAAAATCCTTTGTTGATTGAACGAATGTCATTTACGCTATTAATGAGTGAGAGACACAAATAATGCCGAGGGTAATTATTGCCTTTATTTTATTGCTTGAGCAAAGTAAAGACTGGAAAGCGGTACGGTGTAGCCATATTCATTGTAATATGGTGTATGGATTATTGGGTTTAAAAATAAGTATAAAATTAAAGTGAAATCGTTAGGCTGCTTGAATTACTTCATGACTTGGAGAGTACTTAAAATACAAGAAGTGAAGACAGACGTAAATCCTTTACAATCTGTTAAAACGATAATCAGAAGCTCCATAGGTAGAGTTCACGTTCAAAATTCAAGTTTTTTGGGTTGAATTCCTCAATATAAATTGGTTAGTTGGGTTTGATGGCTGATCCAAAGATCGTCGATAGGGCAATGGCCTGTTAGAATCCCCACAACTAGGAAGCGGCTAGCCCCACTGAAAGCAAAAAGCTCTGTGGATCCCTTACGATCGATTTTGCGCATTAGGAGATGTTGCGACGGCGCTTGAACCGATGGGAGCCCAACGCTGGCCCAGCTATCCGGTTGTTGAACACACGAGGAGAGGAGACCACCGACCCGTTCTCATTCTACAGGTGGCGGTTCTCGATTACCCTTCCTTGCCAGCACCTCAGGGTGGCCTGGCATTCATACTTATCTTATCACAAAGTGTCTCGTAACAAAATTATTTTTTGGTATGTGGGTAGAGAAAAAGCCGTCAGAGTCTGGTTTGGCGAGTCCATGATCCTAAGGATACGGTATAAAGTCAAAGCGTGTGAGAATTTCCGAATATTCAGATATGTGTTCATTAAGAAACCCAGATTCTCTGAAATTGATAACAACTTTGACAGCCATACACCTTCCATATGGGTCCTACATGCCAGATTGCATTAGATTAGATCAGATGTCATGATTGGTATGGTCTTTAGTCCACACCACATACTGATGAGTGCGATCGTTGAACGCTCTCCAGCTTCCTTGCAATTATGGTCTCTTCTAGGGTCCTCAACCACACAAAGGCGCCTCAGAACATAATGTGTTTATTATATTAGGCTTCCATGAAAGTTTTCTATCTTCTCAAAGATTTTGCTTTGATCATGAGTGCTTCATGGCAGCCAGGATCCTCAAGTTTTTCCAGCAGCACGTTAACGACTATGATCCATAGAAGAGGAAGAAGAACTTTAGCTTGTGATATGCCTCTACTCATAATTCGCTGAGTACTTGGCTTCCCTATACCGCCATGATCACTCTGTCGCACAGAAGACTGATAATAAGGTGTTTGAGGCTTGATTGAAGCTCAATACTGTCCAGAGCTATTACAACTGCCTCCGGGAGACGTATTGGAAAAGCTAATTAGATCATAAATTTAGAAATATATTAAGTTTGCTTGTAGATCTATCAACTACATAAGTAGGGTATCCGATGCTGATTCGGTCCTAATACCCCCGAAAATGCTATTGCGCTTTAAACCCTACCGGCGAAAATTGCGTAGAATCTAAACTAAAACTTATACTGCTTTGGCGCATGAAACTCATATGTTTTCAGATTTAGTCTTGGTTCTAACGTAAAAGCTTTTGTATGTACTCAGCTTTCTTTGAGATCTGGAAATATGCATTAGACAATTTCAGACTCAGCTTGGATACGAATATCTTTTCATGCTTAAAAGCTTTTATACGAACCCAGCCATCATTGAGAGCTCCATGTCTCCATTTGACCATGCGCAGAACGTAAGAAACAGCCTTGGACCTGTAAAAAGCATAAGAAACAAAGCGGGTTACTCTCTAACCAACTTTAAACAACCAGTCAGTGACTTTAGGACCTTTACTGAAATACCCTAAAAGGTGAAACTATATTATAGCTGAGTATCAACTCTCTGCAACAATGAGCACTCCGTATGTACTTTCTTTACATTTTGTTTAAACATTTTCCTTTCTTTAATTAACGCAAGTTTTCCCAAAAGCAACAAACACTTAAGCACAGCGTAGAAGGGTATTAGAGCGCCAAAGTTGCCTTAATGTTGGCGATAAAATGACAAAATGCAAGAAAGTTGCAACTTTGCAACAAATGTAAATGCTTTACTTCACCATTTACAGTTACAGAAGTCAAATGTGAAAATGTCGTCTCAACAAATGCAACAAACACCTTGCGGTCGCATTGCCGGGAATGCCAAAAGAAGTGCAAGTTTGTGAGACAAAAAGTGGGAGAGCAGCTACTTAGACGCTTCAGTGACTTAATTTTGCAAGAGTTTCTCATTAAATTGCATGCTCAACTTTTGGCAAACCTGTACACCCTCAAGTGGACGCTTGCGTATCTGTTTGTTATTGTTTTTGCTTGCAAAGAATAGCACATGTGTTGCTGTCGCCTGCAGTTAAGTAGCGCAAACACTTGCCGAAATGAGCGAGCAAGTGCCTGAGCGTTGGGAGATGTGTGAAGAAAACATTTACCTGTTGAGGAAGGTGTAAAGAAGTCTTCAAATTTAAAAGTGGTAAATTCTTAACTGCAACTTGTCGTAATAAATAAACCACGTCAGCAAAAAAATGAGAAAGATTTTTACTTATTGGAGTGATTGTATATTGAAAACTCAAACTTCTGAAACCTAATTATGAAATAAGATCAAAAAGTTGGCTTAAAATATCAAACCCCAACTGTTTTTTCTAGTATTATCTATAATATTTGAAACCAACCCTAAATTTTAAACCAAGAATCACTAAAAGAAGTTCAATTTCTCAATCTGTTCTGAAAATATCATAGAGACCTAGGAACTACTTCGTTTGACTCAAATATCTCTCAAGTGATACCTTTGTCAACATATAGAATCAGACTGGAAGCAAGCTGGTTTACCAATGCCTTCTTACGTTCTGGAATTGGTTCTTTGGACCCGCAGTAAGCTCGGCAAGCGCTGATCAACAACCAGAACTTGTGCAACTGCGATTGCTTTTTGCTCCAGAGCAAAACGCAAGAGGTCCTCCGAACTACTATGACCGCTGATAATGATCTTAATGTATTTGAGTTGAGATCCCAAAAAAATACTCCCATCGGTAACCACTTTCGTCTTCAGTTCATAACATTCAAAATTTTTACAAAACCTTTCTGATCGCATGACTGGACTTTAATATTCCGCTGGCAAAACTTCAAAATCATTGAAATTGATGAGTAACGAATTCATAGGTGTACCTTGACCTTTTGGAAACTTCAGAGGCTCCTCAAAGTTTGTTTTAACCATAAAGTAATACTTTTTAACCATAAAATACACTCTGTAGATGTCTGATTTTTTCGGCTGTGATGAACGTGTTGACTCTCAAAATCCCTAAAGTAACGCTCTCTGCAGTTTTACTCCTTGAATGATTTTTCAACTTCCATATAACATTGTATATGATTTGGCATTGAAATTTTTGATTGAAATTTTTTCAAGACTTGATAACAAACAATGATGATCGTTTAGTAAAAGTTGTTGTTTGTGACAGCTTGAAAACTTTGTAAAAGTTTTACAGCTTTGTTAAAACTTTTTAATCAAACGACATTGTTAACATAGTTTTTTGTATACGAGTGGGTTGATAAGATTATAAATTCATTATTAAAGTTTTGTGAAAGTTTTTCTTTGATAACGCTTAAAGCTTTCAAAAAGCTTTTCGAGACAGCCGATATCGTTACCACAGTTTTTGTATACGGGTGCGCGGACAAGAGTATAAATTCATGTTTAAAGATTTGCGAAAGTTTATCTATACTAAAGTTTAAAGCTTTGTTAAAACTTTTCGAGACAGATAATATCGTTAAAGTCTTTAGAAACGGGTGTATTGACACAAGTCAAATTTCCAATGACAAACACTCATGAATATTGAATAGGCAGTTGTTGAAAGCTTTAAGGGCAGAGCTTTTCAGAAAAGCTTTAAGCTTTGTGGAACAGTGTACACTCAAGCATAAATAATATTGAATATTCAGTTGTTGAAAGCTTTAAGGGCAGAGCTTTTCAGAAAAGCTTTTAGCTTAACCGATTACATTACATTTAAGCATTAATAATATTGAATATTCAGTTATTGAAAGCTTTAAGGAAAGAGTTTTTCAGAAAAACTTTAAGTTTTACGGAGTAGTGTACATTTAAGCAATAATAATATTGAACCTTCAGTTTTTGAAAGCTTTAAGGGGAGATCTTTTCAGAAAAGCTTTTAGCTTTACCGACTATATTATATTTAAGCATAAATATTATTGAATATTCAGTTTTTGAAAGCTTTAAGGGGAGAGCTTTTCAGAAAAGCTTTAAGCTTTACCGAATAGTGTACATTTAAGCATAAATATAGGCTATTAGGTTGGCTATGGGTTGGTATGAGATAAAAATACAGAAATTAAGTTACCATACATTCATCATTTAGCTAGAGAGCCAAAGTCTAGTCCAGTACACACTAGAATTGAGAGAATTTTATTTTACTCTTTTTTACACTCTGAACAGGAGTTAAGTTTGCCAGGAAGTTGCGAAGGAAGCATCAACATGAGGGATGAATCGATTTAGCCTTGTCCGTCTATTTGTATATACGCAAACTATTCACTCAGTTGTTGAGATATCAATCTGAGATTTTGCAGACTACTCAAGGAAAACCATCAATATCGGGACAATGCCTACAAACAGAACGACCAAAGTGAAATTGTTGTAAGGAAAGCAGAAACTCTCAGCAGAAGCTCTCTTAAGCGCGTGTCAAAGACACCAAAAGTTGCTCGGCAGCTAATTTGTTTGCTATAGCCCCAAGATTATATAACTAGGGTTACCGCTTTCGGTAATTCATTTAAATATTTATGGATATTAGGTCGGACTTCGTTCCCTGAAAACTACACCAAAAGCGTTCAGTTGCGCATAGCAAAGAATTGCATAGCAATCGAATTTGCAAAATGCTCACAATTTGGCTTATTGAAAAGGTGGTAGGCAGCCATGCAACATACATATATAAATTTATTTGTACATATATACACCTACATATATATAAATACACATACATACTTACACATGTAAATATTTAGCTGCTTACGCCGTCAGCAAAATTCATTTATATGCAAATTTCGAAAATGCAACCAAACACTCGACGCACGCACTCACACACAGCTACACCCATGAGCTTAAGCAAATATGTAAGTGTATTTGTGGCAAGCACGCAACTGAAACCGGCACGCTATGCATATTGCGTTATCTATTTATATCAGTATTTCTGTAAGCTTACCGCTTCCCATTATTGCCACATTAAAATGAATAGTTTGTGGCACGTCTGCTGCCACTGCATTGCTGCGTGTGTTGCAGCCCAATTATGCAACGTTGTTTTCGCAACACTTCAAATTTAAGTAATTGCTAGTTACTGACGCGATATACCTTTTAAGTTCTTCGCCAACCAAAGCGCACACAAACACAATCACATTCCCACACACGCATACACACATATATATGTATATATATGTGGCGCATAGCTCGCGTGGCATTAGTGGCGCGGCAGCAATGCGCACAATTATCGTATTTTGCATAAATTTATTTGGTATATTGCATTTATGTGCGCTCGATTGCTTTCGACGACTCCGCCGGCATTATTTCCGCGCACACACGGCGCACGCGGCACGTCATTAACGTTTTGTTGTGGCGCTGCCGCTCAGCGTACCGGAAATGGCAGCATTGCACGCAAATTATTCACAGCCTTTGGCGTTGTAAGTCGTCGTCGGTGGCTGCGCATGCAAAAACAAAAACCCAAAAATAAAATGAAATGAAGAGCAATGGAAATTCGAACAGATGTGTGCTGAAATTTGAATATTGAGTTATGATTCCTTATTTTGTTTCAATAAATATTAATTATTTAGTTGCCTGAGCATGCTTCGTATTCGAAGGTTTTTTAACACGAAAATTGTAGCAACCCGAAGAAAGACTCAGAGATCTCTTTAAATATAAATAAATGCGTGACGTGCTGAGTCGATTTAGATAAGTATATCCGTTTGTCTGTTCATCTTTTTATCTGTAAGTATATACGCGGAGTAGTGGTTCATGCTCGGCGATTGGACGATTGGAATTAAAGCCTACCGTGGTTAGACTTATTGAACCTTATCAGTGTAGCTTCCGACCTGAAAAATCAATAACTGATCAGTTATTCTGCATGCGCGAAATCTTGGAAAAGACCAATGAAAAGAGGATCGACACACACCACCTCTTCGTCGATTTCACAGCTGCTTTTGACACCACGAAAAGGAACCTTTATGTTGCTGTGTCCGAATATAGTATCCCTGCAAAACTAATACGGCTGTGTAAACAGACGTTGAGTAATACCAAAAGCTCAGTCGCGATCGAGAAGAATCTCTCCAATCCGTTCGATACCAAACAAGATATCAAACTTCTTCTGGAGAAAATAGTTCGAGCTGCAGAACTAAATAGAGAAGTTGCCATCTTCTATAAGAGTGTACAGCTGCTGGCGTACGCCGATCTTATTGATATCATTGGCTTCAACAACCGCCCCATTAGTTCTGCTTTCTCCAGATTGAAACAGGTAGCGAAGCAAATGGGTCTGTTGGTAAACGAAGACAAGACGAAAATTTTCCTGTCATCGAAACAACACTCGTGAATTGGCTCTCACGTCACTACTGACAATCATAACTTCGAAGTCGTGAATAATTTCGTCTATCTTGGAGCCCGCATTAGCACAAACAACAACGTCTGGCTCAAAATCTAACGCAGAATAACTCTTACCAACAGGGCTACGTCGGACTGAGTAGAAAATTGAGAAGTAAAGTCCCAACTCGACAAACAAAGACAAAACTCTAGAAGTCGCTCATCATCCCCGTCCTGCTTTATGGGACAGAGGCATGGACTATGGCAACAGCTGATGAGTCTGCATTACGGGGTTTTGAGAGAAAGGTTCTGCGGAAGCTTCATGGTCCTTTGCGTATTGGCTACGGCATTCGATGGAACGATGAGCTGTATGAGATATACGATGACATTGACATAGTTCAGCTACACTGGGTAGGTCATATCATCCGAATGGATAAAAACACTCCAGCTCTGAGAGTTTTCGACGCACGCTGCGAAGCAGAGGATAAGGTAGACCTTCACTCCGTTGGAAAGACCAGGTGGAGGAGGAAAGCATCTGCAAAGGGTATTATAGCTTCGGTATGGTCTGTTTTTCTTTTTCCAAAAATAAATATATTCGCTTAACTCTGATTTTAGTTGAATTTGATGGGGGAAATGAATACTTACACCTTCCGTAGAGAAGCAATTTGATATCTTTTGGAGTCTCTAACTAACACTCAGTGATTATATGTATACACTTGATATTTTTGTTTTTGTTGTTGTAGCAGCAGAAAACATTTCTGATTTAATTTATACAAATGCTTACAAGTTAATTATCCTTGGCTGAATAAAAATACCATTTTGTTCCAATTACTTAGACCCGATTGCTGTGGCAAAGGATATTTACTCGGTCTCCGTTTCTACCTCTTATTATGAGCATCTTGCCTATCAAGCGTTGTTTATTTCCAACATTTCAGTTCTTCGCACGGCATTATTGCTAAGTAGTAAATAGGTTTTAAATTGGTCAGTCGTAGATTGATCACCATATCTGTTGACTTAAGTCGCAACCTCCACAAAAAGTCCTCAAATCTCATGTCATCGACCTCCAATATTTTACGTCACATAGCGATTGTCTCACATAACCCATAGTAGGCTTGATGCAACGTTCAACTTCATTTACTTCATTTACTTTTTAACTGTTGAAGATTAAGCGCATCTTCCGTTCTGAAACTGTATAGCAGCTTTGAAACGCTTGGGCGGATATGAACTTCAATCAGTTGTAATGCCCAGCACTTCTACTTATGAATCAAACACACAGCCACATATCGACAAATCAGCTTGATACTGCCACATATTTATTGGGCAGTTCGTAGAAAGCATGATAACTGAGATTCTTCGACTCGACCCCACTTGGAAGACGAGATGAATCTAAAAGAATCGCTTACATGTCAAAAATTATAATTACTGTGCTTACATTGTCTTCCGGCTTATTGTAATATTTTTACGCAGTGCCAACTTAGGTATAACTTGAGTATACTTCACCTATATAACATCATTTATGTGGAGAAAACTATTTGCAATGGCATAAGAAATATTATTCATGGACTGAGAAGAATTAAAGCGAAGGTATTTACTGCTATATTATATAAATTAAATGATTCTGTAGTTTTCTTCCTGACCTAACGTCGCAGATCAGAATTCTTCTCAACGCTTTCATCATTGTCTCGTAGTTAAGCTGCATTAATGATATCTGCAAGTTATGATCATAGGAACTCCAATCAAACTAATTTCGTCAAGAGACCCGATATTCGTTGCCTGTTGCCACTAGTACTCTCTTGGCGAAATAAGACTACGCTGTAGGCATCTGGGGTCCCCACGGCACGATACACTTGAGGAGGCCGCAGAGTTTGTTAAAATTCGCGTCAAACGCAAGCATTTTAGAGGATCCCAGAAACCGATTTTGCGATATCAGATGGAGTATCGCAAAGGACCAAAACGTATCTACGCGTGGCTTATTGGCCTACCAGATTAACCTAACCTAACCTACCTCCATATAAGTAGTGTATTTTTAGTCGCTGAAAAATATATTCTTCAAATAGGTGTTTTTTTTTTGTTACTCCAATCCTGCTATAGAGCAGAGTTAACAATTATTTCATTATTTGGCAGAACCTAACTTGAACTTACTGCTTTGAAGAAGGTACCATTTTTAACCTAGATCTTGAAAGTGACTTCACTTTGACTGAAGCTCTAGCCTCGTATCCATACAAATGACAGCGATTTTATGATGAGCCATTATATCACACTGTAGAGTGTTCCGGTATTTACATAAGCTTGACCTTAGTTCATTTTAGAACAGATTCATTTTGGGATTTACTTTGTTACATAATTTTTTATGTCCTCTATGTGTTTAGTACTTAAAAAGTGCAGGCAAGAAAATCTTTAAGAACACTTAGAATACACTTCTATGGTCTGCAGGTAAAGCAAATCAAATCCTAAACTAAACTCAGAGAGAGCAAAAGGCTTAACAATATTGCAGCAGTCGTGACAAACCTCACTGAAAGGACATTGGTTCCAGAGACTGTTACCGGAGATCCATTCGCGGATAAACAAACTTCGCTCTAAGCTTTGTATCGCAAATCGCAACAATCCTACCTTCTACCTTCAGCCCGACGCAAACTTCCAATGCCATTAGTCAGGTTTTTGCTGAGACGAGATATACATATGAAACTACCCGAAAACCCATCAGCTAATCGCTGACGGATTGAGGCAGTGGAGCGTCTTCAAGCATTCCTTCCTCTTACATATTTCTGACAACTTCGAAAATCAGTATGCCAATTACCATTTATAAAATATTTATGTGCGTGCAAAAACAAAAATTTACGAACTTTGAGTTGTGTCTACAGTCACATACACATATACAGGTATACACCGTTACACCGTTGCATTAGTATTGTCGCATGTCGTGGCACAAAAATAATTGACAGCTACGAAAAGGGCATTTTTGCACGCAGGTAAAACAGTTGAACGACAAAAAAATATACAAAAATCAAATAAGCACATTTCAACATGTCGTCAAGACATGCCCATGTGACACACGCACACATATATATAAGCACACTTCAAGCATTGGCAACGCAAAAACTGTGAAATCGAATAAGACAAATTCCTTAGCATACTTAGCGGCGCACAAAAGCCTCAAAACAGTTATGTGTGTGAATAAATTTGGTTTTTTGTTGTTCAAGTTGCCATTGTGGCATGTTGCATGTATTGATATGGTTTTCTTATGGCAACTGTTGAGTGTGCCGCGCCATTCTTGTCAATTGCTACTTGCCACAAAGACGCAGACAGCTAAATTTATGTTTATGCTTTGTGTGTGTTTGTCGTTGTGTTACTGCGTCAGACAGCCATGCAAGCATGTTGCATGCCACATGTACACATTTCAACAGCGCACTGCGTAGCTTGTCACATGTCAACGCTGATTCGCATACACGCTCGCGGGCACCCCGGCATTTTCTTGCCCTCGCCATTACAGCGGCACACACTCGTATAGCACTGTTGATGCCACACCCACTAGTTTGGCAGCGCCACAATACCCTCCCGCCCCTCTAATCTAGCAAGTCTGTCTTCGCTTAATGAACCCTAATTTCGGCAACATCAAAATGCTACAGCCCACATCCTCTGGCGGTTCCTAATATAGCACCCGGCGGGCCGCAGCAGCGCCTCGGCGTCGCTTTGCTTGTTGCAAAAATGCGAAAGCCATAAATTATGTGTCGGCTCTAAGGTAAACTTTTTCGTCGGAATTTCGTCCTAATTTCCGCTTTTCTCACGCGTGCGTCCGGTGCGTACGAGTATTGCGTTGTTGCCACATTCCTTGTTGTTGTTGTTGGTGTGCGGCATGTACCGTTATAACATCAACGGTGGCACACCCACACTCTGGCATGCAGCTTTGACGTGTTGCCTGTTGTTGCACGCATTTTCGGCATTGTTTTTGCTGTTGTTGACATTACGTAGAATTGAAATCCCAATCTAAGATCCTTGTACTTTGTTTCCCTGGTGGAATGCGCCATAGAGCTGCAGGTACGTTGTGGGGTTAGACGCTAGTAAAGACAATAATTCAAACCTGAACGCCACGGCATCAATGTTTAGCTATCTGTATGTCTGTATATATGTTTATAAATCTGTATATATGTATGCCCGTCTGTGCGTATGCGCGTCTGGAAAATCCAGCATTTGCTAACCTCACATCGTTTTTCCTCGCACAGCTGACACTCGGCTCAAGGGAATCAGTCGAAATTACAGTAGATCATGAAGTTGTTGTTGTTGTTACATTTCGCTGTTGTTGTTTGTTTAACGGTAATATATCGTTGTATGTTGGCAGCCGAAATTAGTAGCATAGAAAACTAAAAGTGTGCCTCAGTTTCGAGTATCCCATTGTAAGAGAATTATCCCAGAGGCAGGCACATACGAAACACTAAAAATGAAGCCAAAGTGAGATCCAATGAGAATTCGTTCAGTAAATATGCAAACAAAGGCGTTTAGCGGCCATAATGAACGGTAATTAAAGAAGAAAAGTATAAAATTGGTGGCTTTTTCGATACTTCTTGGTAGCAATTACTGAAAATTTCTCCTGCTAAATTCCAAAATAGGAAAAGGAAATAGGAATCTCGATTGTACAAATGAAGAAACTAAGTAGATTCACCTCCTCTCAAGAAGAACAGTTTAGCTCGTATATTTTGAGATTTTCTAAATAAAAAACGAAAAAGCAGAGATTAAGTCTACAGAGCAATAAAATCAATTCAATGAATGAATTTCGCGAACTAAAAGAATCGATTAGTCTGAGAAACTCTGCTTAAAATGTATACAATTTACACTGATCCTATATATTAATACAATCAATAAGAATATATTGCATTACAGTTTGAGACAGAAAGTATGCCAATTTGTGAAGCCGAAATAATAGATTCAAGTTAGGAGCTCTGGTTAAGGTGAATTGCAAACACTACTATTCCTCGGTGCAGTAGAAGTCGAAGTAAGGTTGCACTGGCCGGCTTTCCCGTGCTGTAGAATGTCGGAAAATAATACTTATTTAGCCTTTGTTGAAGTACAATTCAAAGCATTCTAGTTTCAGTCATATCAATTTACTTTCATTTCAAAAATGTATCCAGAAGCCACATTCTACAACGAGCAGTCGTTTCGAAGCCGCTGAAAAGGCGCTATTACCACCACAGTCGGTTATACGAAACCAGACGGATCCGAGCAAAGACTGTTGACTCGGCAGCATTACCCCAAATTACTTCAATGATGTTTTGAAAAAATGAAATAAGTCATGTCCATAAATATATATATACTATATATGTTTATATTTATATACTACTTGTTGAAAACAAAAGGCCTTAAACTTAATTCATATAACATTTTGTTCAGAGGAGAGGCTGCCTTAATGTAGTCAACTTAGCCTCAAGTAAATTATTTACTTCAGATAACATATTAATTGAACCAATTAAGCCTCTAAGTTAATCAAAATAAAATTATTGTTTCAGAAAGCAACTTAATTGGATAAATGAAGCCTTTGAAAAAATAGTTTCTTCAGATATCATTCTAATTGACTCAATTAAGCAATGAAGTTAATTAAAATAAATTAATTGTTTCAGGCATAATTTTAATTGGGTCAATTAATCATAATGAAATATTTGTTTCAGTCAGCATCATAAGAGATTCAATTAAGCCTTTAAGTTAAATAAAATAAAATAGTTATTTCAAATACCATTTAATTCTACCCATCCATAAAATAAAAAATAAGGAATATCAGAAAACTGATGGTGTGCATGCACAAAGTCAAAGTCGTAGTAACGACTCTATTAAACTCTTAAAGGCTCACTACATCGCCGTCCAAGAGGTGCCTTGGACGGAACAAGGACTGTGACGAGTAGGTCCTTGTAGCATTTACTATAGTGGACATATAAAGTAGCGCAAATGTGGTGTAGGAATCGTGGTGGCAGAGAGACTCCGTCGCCGAGTACTGTCATTCACCCCGGTGGATGAACGTCTAGCCACAATCCGCCTCAAAGCGAAGTTCTTCAACATATCACTGATTGGCGCCCACGCCCCCACGGAAAAGAATTACGATTTGACCAAAATTATCTTCTATGAGCGATGTCAAAATCGTGATAGACAGACTGATCACTTATATATATAATACATATATACTTTATTTGGTCTTCGAAATTTCCTTCTGGGTGTTACAAACTTCGCGAATATAAATAGGAAGCTTCGCTGAAAGACTTTGGAACTTGGATAAGTGGATATTTTGTTGTTTAATATTATCAGAAATTTACTAAAGTTCGAGATCCACTCCTGACGCACTAAACAATATCGTTGACACTACGAAATGCGCAGTAAGTGGCAAACGATATAAAGGTGGCAGTAAAAAATTTTCAACAAAATGGACAAACATAATCAAGCCTTAAAGTTAATCTTCTAAGTCTTATACGAATTATTAGAGTTATTTCGTAAAGAAACGATGAAGATTCGATACCGATGAAGGCATCAGGAGCTATTATGTTTCAAATAAAATACGGTAAGGCTCGGTTTAAAGCTGTCTGCTATGTTATGTGTTGCATGAATAAGTGCTAAGAAGACATCAACTAAAGGCCTTGAAATTAATCGCATACGCAAATAGAGCAAATGCAATGAGTGCTAGTGCTTAAACGATCTGCGTCAATAGTTTAGTTTTGGTTTACTAGTTTAGTTTACTACAAAACAGAAGTGATGATAATAAGTACTTTGAAAGTGCAGGAAAGAATATATCTCATCTTTGGAGAGCGTGAAATTCATTCATTAAAGTGTCTGGGAGCAATATTCGACGCAAAGCTCAAAATTTCGGACCACCTACAATACACTTTAGGTCAAACAATTAGAATCAATAAGATTAATAGCTACGTTTGTTTCAGCTGGCGATTTTAGTAAAGGTAATGATGCCGATTATATTATATTCAGCTCCAATATGGAACCAGGCGGTTGACATTAAAGCATATGCCGCACAAATAAATACAGGCTAAAAGTAATCAGTGCTTTCCAAACAATAGCCAAATATTCTGCTGAAGTAACAACTAGTATGACGCTCAACGAATTGATATGAGCAGAGCCGTCAATAGGAACTAAAAGAGCTGAGATAGTCAAAAGCTTAACAATATGGCATCAATGGTGACAAACCTCACTCAAAGTACGTACATTGGACCTATAGATTGACACCGGGCATCAATTCGCGGATAAGCAGACGTCATGGGGGCCTGGATTTCTACTTAAGCTAGACACTAAGTGAACATAGGTGCTTTCTAAGCTACTTATATATATTTAATCATGATATTAGTTTAAACTGTCCGATGTGTACAGTATGCATAGAGGACACTGATAATGTATTCTTTTATTAGCCTCACTTTTCAAAACCAAGGTAATAACTTAAAACTCTACTCAGTGGTAGTTTTACGTTGGAAAATTTGACGATTTGACATGTGTCAGGCTGATGAGAATTCTAAAGCTATCAACGAAGCGGCAGTATCCATCACAACACAACATGAGACATATAGACCAGCTTACAATGGAGGCAACTTAAATGGCTCATCACTCCCACGAAGTGATATTAAATCAGCTGGCTCTGTATGAGATCCTTCAGTTGGAGGAGATATTCGAAAAAATTTTTAATCAAATTTTTTTTTTCTAAATTTGAATTTGAATTTAGATTGAATTTTCATATATTTTTCTTCTTCTTTTTTTATTCACATTTACTTCGCTGCGCTTTTGTTACACGCTGCTTTCTTATTGCCACTTTTGGCATGGTTATTTAAAAGTTATGCAAAATAATATTATTTTTGGCGCAAACTTCGGTATTATTGACACTTCAGTTATTGAGAAAAAAAGTGAAAAAAAGAAATTTAAATATAAAAGCGTGAAAGGAAAAACTTGGAGAAAAAAAATCTATATAAATTTTACATACTCTCATACGAATAACATGTGACACTACGGCAGAAAATTCAAAAAACTTATATGTACTTTTCGCAGCCACTTCAAAACAGTCCGTCCGTGCCCTATTATTATGCGCCAGCAGCGCTTGAACGAATAGGCGTAGCCACAATGAGTTGCATAAGTAAAAGTAGAGCTACTTCCGGTCGCATACTTATACAGTTATGAAGTTGAATGTTTTGCCAGATGAAAAAGTCGGAAATTGTTACACTGACGCGTAGACAAGTTGCAACAATGGCAGCACGCCCGCCCGCTGCGGCACCCCACAGCCAGGCATTTCTTCGAATGCCTGTTTGCCACTTCAGCGCGCACACATACATACGCACTGGCAAGAATTTTTACATATGCCAGCAACTAGCACGGCATATGTGTGCTCAAGCGCAGCAGTGTACGTGTGCATGTGTTTGCGTGTGTGTGTGTGAGTGTGCCTGCCTCATCATCCACTAGGCCGCAATTTCCAGCAATTTGAATGCGAACAAAATGACACTGCCAAGCAGGAAGTTAACAAGAAAATGCCGAGAAACACACACACACACATCCAAAACACACACGCACACGAAAATAATGCAGCGCTTTCTAGAGCAAGGAAATGCCGCAGACAGCGCGGCCAAAGGCAAAACCCATTCAACGAAGGCGCTGATGGGGAAATGAACGCTGGCGAAGTCAAAAACTTCATTTGAAACTTTATTAGAAATTCTCTAAACTAAAGTTAAATCGTGCGCTGCCAGCGGCAAAAATTATTTATTGCATATGCCAGCAGATGAGTAGGCCAACAACACAACACTTGGTTAGTTGGTGTGGCGACTTTTGCCGTTACATGGAAAAAGTTGAAACTTTTCTGCGCATTCAATGTTGCCACACCTCCATATTTGCTGACAGCGCTTTCAAATAGCAACAACCACACAAGCATATGTCAGGCTTTTGGAATATCTCTAAGTAAACATATGATTTTCTGTGCGTTTATGTAAAAGCAGATATTGTAAATATGTATGAATTATGAATTTATATAAGTGTGCATGTTCGATCAGCGAAATTCGCTGAAAGGAATTTAATTTCATTTTCTAAGCTTTTCTGCTAGGTAAGCGTATGCTGACTGAGATAAATGGCAATAGGCGAAAGTTTCTTCGATACCATACTCGTGTACTAAAATTCTATGAATTTCAAGGAAAATAAATTATATAAAGAGTGTGTTTCAAGGTAATAATTATCGGTTGTAGTATTATTGCCACCTTTTTTCAAGATAATTCGAAATATTTCAGATATCGAGCTTTCGAAGTATAAAAGAGCCAGAATAATCTTAAACCACTAGATTTGCCGTTAAATATGTCATATATGTATAACAACAATGTAGTATTTAGAGTTAAATAGCTAAATTTGTCTTACATACTACACATATTTTTCTAGAAAAATAATAATAAATAATAAACGTAAAATTCCGAAAGCCACGCCTTTTATTTCAACTTCATTTTTATTTTTGGTTTCTTAAGCAAAAATATTTTAAAAATTTTCAAAGTAATTTTTTTTGGAACAAGTGGCAACATCATACAGTTTTGCTTCTTATAAAGCTTATATAATAGCTTTTATCGTAACTTTATATTTTTTTTCTTAAGCAAACATTTTTTCAAAATTTGCAAGTTAATTTTTTTTTAAAACAGGTGGCAACACTATAAAGTTTTATTTCTTAAAAAGCTTATATAATAGCTTTCATTACTAGCTGTATTTTATTTATTAAATTAATAAATTTATATTGGTCTAAAAATTGAACAAGAGTGGCAACGCTGTTAAAATATATGTTACACGTTAACCTTTTGATTTCATTTATGAAAGCTGCGGCTGTAAACAACTTTTAATGCAACTTTATCTTAATTTTTTTTCTTATACAAAGCTTCTTTGAAAATTTGCAAGTTAATTTTTTTTCAAAACAGGTGGCAACACCACAAAGTTTTATTTCTTAAAAAGCGTATATAATAGCTAATATTACTAACAGAGTTTTATTACTTAAATTTACATTTATTTCAAAATTGATCAAGAGTGGCAACGCTATGAATATGTATCTTGAACTTTGCCTTACGTTTTAAAGTTTAACAAAACCCTTTCAAATGCAAATTTACAATTTTACGTTTTTTTATTAAACGTAATTTTTTTTTTTTTCAAAAAAGGTGGTAATTGTTCATAAATCATTCATAGAAAATTTTTATTTCTGAAAGAAAACCCTTTCTAATGCAAATTTACAATTTTACGTTTTTTTATAGTATATAGTCTCTTTTAAATTAACAGAATACATAAGTATGTACATACGTAAATAATTAACTAATTTATAAAAGGGTGGGAATATTAAAAAAAATTGGGAGAAAATTACAAGATGTGCAAGAAAAGAGATCAGTATGTATATCAAACCTTTATAAAGCATACTGTAGAATATTATTATTTTGTAGGGTTGCCATCGGGTTAAAAAAATGTTGAATTAAATTCCTTAGTAAAAATAAAATTACTGAATGAAACAAGCCATAGCAATTTGTTCAAAATTTATGTAAAAATAATAAATAGAGAAATTTTTATGAATTTTTGGTATTGAGCTTTTGTCCTCATTAAGAATTCCATTTTTTTATCAAAAATCCAAAAAATTCCTTTAATATGTGCTCTTAGTAAGTGTAAATAATCTGCTTAGGAGCTTTATTTGTAGTCTTTCAAAATAATCTGGCTATAGACTAGACCAACATGGCGTATACGTAACCCCCATAAAAATTATTTTTATTATTGCATTGAAGATAGTCTCAGCATTTACAAAGATTTGTATCCAAACAAATATTTCTAACTTCTTTTATTATTATTAATATATCCAACACTTTTAGGGATCACCTGTGCGTATACGTAACATCCACAAAAACAGTTTTTAATGTTTTTAAATAGAAGGTAGTCTTCAGCATTTACCAAAATTTGTAACCAAAAAATTGTTCAGATTCGGCAATACATATCCAAAAAAAAAATATTCTGATTCCATTTCTATTTTTTTATTTGTTCCACATTTTTATAGGCCAACATTACGTATACGCAACCGCTGCAAAAAATTGCAAATGATGTTAATAATTTTCGATGTTCAGATGCTTTATTGCAAAATAAAATATTTTTGATTTTTATCTATTAAATTTCGTGAGCAAAAAAATTCTTATTTTTCTTATAGCATGACGTGACGTATACGTAACCTCTCATTTTAAATATAGTACCTATGTAAGAACATTTCGAGGAAGATGTTTAACTTTTCAAAGGACAACCATTCAAATTTTGGCATGTAAGGCCATTAAGTAGAATTTTCTTTTTAGCTTTTTATTAATTCAATATGCTTTAAATTGTTATTAATAAAAAAATATTCCTCTTTTATATAGAACCACATGACGTATACGTAATCTCTGAGAAAAGTGAATGATATTTAATATTTTTGATTACAAAAATTGCTGAAAACAAAATTATTCATAATAATTGTTTAATTTTTTACTTTAACCGTTATATTAAAATTTTCATCAGCGCTGTTTTTTCTGTTTCTTCGAAATTATTTTTAAATTTTCAAAAGTTTGCCTTACCTAAGTTAATTTTTTTAATAGTTTGCATAATTCCTTAATATACTTGTACATATAATTATATAAATCAAAGCTACAAATTACTTTACGAAGCCAGCAATTACTTTGTTACAATTTACCTTTCCTAAACAAATTTTCACCCTCCCGACTACAACCAAGCAACTTGTCTTTTTCGAAATTATAAACCATCACTTAAGCCCATTCATTGAGTCGTGTAAAACCAATTAGTGGCAACATAAAATTTCATTCCCTCATGCAACTCCATGCTGCTACATTTTTTTGGCGCCACAAATGCAAAAAACGAAGGTAACAATGTCTTAATGGCCACTTGGCAGACTTCTTTGCGAACTCTCGGTTGCCTTTTTCCAGCCATTAAAGGAAATTTGAACATTGTAGCCGTGTAAAAATTTAACCGCAACATTTTCTGCGGCAATAAAGTTCATTTTTATTGTGTTGTAATTTAATTTTTTCTGTTAAACACCCACACGTCTACACCCACACATATATGAACGAACCACCATTTGTAGCCGACTGCAGAAGACACACAACAACAACCGCGAATGGCTGAGACAATGGTGAATGCTAACACTCACACGTTCGCCTGGCGTGTTGAAAGCAGCGCGGAAGCGCAGAAGCAGCAAGTGGAGGGGAAGTGTGAAATAAAATTGCAGTGCACTTAAAATTATGCTGTGGGAATTTCATAAAATTATAAAGTAAATGAGTGAGAAATTTCCATATGGCGGGCAGTAGAGCCTGGATAAATAGCCAGTGAATTAAGCGCGCAGCGACGTCTACAACGGGCAAACGTCAATTGGCGACGACGTTTAAATTGTAGCAGTGTGAAGTTTCACTTTTCATTTTCATTTGGTTAAATGCGGGCGTTTCAGTTCTTTTTTATACTCGAATAAAGTGGAAGGTTAAAAAAATTTAGTTTTAGCAACAATTTAGTTTGCCAGACAATTTTATATAATATTTCCTTCATAAGCCAACCACAAAATATTCGACTCCAGTCAAAAGAACAGGAAATATAATAGCGGAAATTAAAAAGAAAAAAAGGGGAAAAGTGCCTTTTTTAACCTATTTTTTTTGTATAATGAACTGTAATGAACCAAATATGTATCATTTTGGTTGACCACTTTTTGCCATTATATGGCTAGAGACATTATTCCATCAGTGTAAAACTTTTCTCGTTTCTCGGCGAAAAACTGCAAAAGTAATCTTCATAGACTACTCTTGAAGCCAACTTTACTTCATTAAGGGAGTTCTGCATTGACCGAAACAAATAATAGTCCGATGGTGCAAGGTCTGGGCATAAAAACTTCCCAGCCAAGGCCTCCCAATTTTTGTTGAGTCATCATAGATGTGTGGTCCAGCGTTGTGCTGATTGAAGACGAAATCCATTCTGTTGATCAGTTCTGGCCGTTTTTTTCGATTACTTGCTTCAATCTAATCAGTTTTTGACAGTAAAATATAGAATCAATCGTTCGACCAGGCTGGAGCAGCTCATAGTGGATGATTCCTTTCCAATCCCACCAAACACTCAGCATAACCTTCATAACATTTCGTGGCTTCAATCCTGACTTTGCGACCATTTGTTGAGCTTCACCACGCTTGAACCATGATCTTTTTTGCACATTATTGTCGTATTCGATCCATTTTTTGTCTCCTCTTATCCCTCGCTTCAGAAATGTTTCGATTTCATTTCGCTTCAGAGCAGAATCTCAGATGTTAATTTGGTCCATTAAATTTTTCACAGAGAAATCGTGTGGTACCCAAACATTAAGCCTCCTTTTGTAGCCAGCCTTTTTTAAATGATTCAAAACTGTTTTGTGATGAATGTTAAGCTCCTTAGCGATGTCGTGGCTGCTTATGTGACGGTTCTAGTCTATCTTTTCTATAATTTCATCGACTTTTCCAACGATAGGTCCACCAGAGCGAGGTGCATCTTTCGAGCAAACCATTGTTGTCCTAACTGACACAGCATCGTTTCCGTAAACTTCACAAATTTCACTGGTGGCTTGTGTGGCATTCTTCCCTTTTTTATATAAAAATTTCAAAATATAGCGAATTTCTTTATTATTTTGACAATTTTTTAAACAGCTGTCACTTTTTTCAACTGTCCTAAATTTAATTTTTTTTTGGTTAAATGAAGCTCAAAATCTTATCTTTCTCAAACTATATGGTATGACACAATGTGATTGGTAGCACTAGAGCGACTGCAGCGGCATCTATGGACAAAATACGAAAAGACTTTTTCGACTACCCAAATTTACTCATGCCGCAATATAATATATGTATTTCTATGAGTGCTTGTTTGTTGTTTTTATTTAAGCAATCGAGCTGATATATATGGGCCATTCCATCAATTGGTGACATGGTTTTGTACCCGTATTCCGATCAAACAAAAAAATTACTATTTCTTTTATTTTTTAACGACCTGAAAATTGAGTGCAAAAAATTTTGTAGTTATGAAATTTTATTTTAAAAGTTCTTAGCTTTCTGAAAAAAGTATTTTCAAAATCTAAAAAAAATTCCAAATCCCAAAAAAAAACATTTTTTTCCAAAAAAAACAGTTTTTTGTGCTTTTCCACCAACTTTTTTTCAAAATTGACTTTTACATTCGATTCCTCGTTCAATTTTACATAAGAGTTAATGTTCAAAAATGTGGGACTCTGACCCCATGAACAGCAAAAAAATGCAAAGTTGTCGCTATACGGCGCAAGCTATTAACACTAAAGCTACTTACATATACTTGTCAGGGAGGAAAAAAGCATGTGTGCATTTTTTTTGCTGTTCATGGTATCAGAGTCCCATATTTTTGAACATTGATTCTTATGTGGAGTAACCCCACGCTTGACTTACTACTAAGTGGCAGCACTATTAATTAGTACAGGATCATGTACCAAACTTTCCATACTCATGAGACGTTTTCCGAGCATTTTCTCAGAAGAAGTCTTTGCTATAAGTCGGTATGTAGAGGTAAACCTCCAACACAACTATCGCAATGAAAGTATTGTCTTACCTAGCGATGGTCAAGCGGCACTTAAGGCAATCTCAACTTACAATAATTCAACGCTGTTGATGTAGGAGTGCATAGAACGGCTTATCAGCCTGTTAGCTCGCAACAAAGTGCATCACAATTGAGAGACAAGTTTACATGAGTATAGCCGGGAATAAAGCGCCTGACAACCTTGCTCGGTCTGCAACTGCTTCTAAGATGGTAGGATCGGAAATTTGCATTGCAGTAAAGCTGGTAACATAAAAACGCTGCTCCGCAAGGAAGACAGAGGGGGCAGGGAAAGTTATAGGCAACAAATCATAGGCATATGACAGGAAAATTTGCCAATTTTGATAGGCAAATCACAACCTGATAAGGTTTAAAAGCGTATCAATCTTCCGAGAGACAAATCTCGCTTATGGTATTTTTATACTAGGAACTGTAAGCTTCAGAAACACCGATTTTAGATGGGGATAGCCTCTTGCACAAATTGCTGATTCTGCAGCTTGAAGGCGTAAACTCCTAACCACTTAGTGCATAACAATCTGTAGATAGCAGACAAAGGCCCTTGGCTTTATGTATCCGAAAAAGAATCACATCGTCTAAATAGCACCCAGCACCTTGGAATTTATCAGTGATTCGTTGTGATAGAGAGGGCCCACAATAGACTTTAGGTCGCGATGCAAACCTCAATTATTTCTATTATCATAAATGCTCCTTCGAGTCTCGAAAAATGATCATTGAGTGTTAATACCAAGCATTGGGAAACCGTGCTTTAAGTATTGAAACAACAGCACAATTTTAGAACTAAAGAACATAACACCCACGGCTGACCTAAGAATACAAATATGGAGGCCGGTATTCGTCTGCAAACCTAACTAACTAATATTAGCAAAGTTCATGTTTATATGAAAAGCGCAGACGAAGCATTATTTTTATATACTATAGGAAAAAGATTAATGTTGTGGCAAAAATGTTCTCTTAATTGACTAAAACCATTTTATTGCTGACATATACTAGATTATACTTTATTACAGTTGGTAACGGCTCCCAGTACTTCGGTCAAAAATCGAACCTTTCATTCGCTACATTGTGTTTAAGTTTGAATTTATAGAAACATTACTCTCTTAAAGCAGGAAAATTTCCCACCTGAGCTTTACATCTACAAAGGCTTTTTACGTGGCGCTGAAATGCATACTATATCAACAGCAGAGATCACAGATGAATTCGTTTGACTCGCATAAATAAGTGTCAAATGAGCCTTTTATGAGTAATGACTTTCACGTGATCCACAAAAGAGACTACGGAGAAGCGTTTTTTGATTCTTGCCGAAAAATTTATCTTACATTAGCCATGAAAAGAGGCAAGGCAATATAGGCTTGACTCATAGCTTTTTAGTTACATGTCAGAGCGTCAACTTAATGCTTTTGCGAAAGTTTTCCTGACTTTCATTTCATGAATTTTTAAATATAATTCATACACATTAATTTAAACCACAGCCAACTTCGCTGTCGCTCTGTAACATCTCCGCTCTTGATCCACACTCGCTTTTTGTACATTTTTAATTTCCTTTTATTTTCATTAGATATACTTTCCTGCTATTGTGGCCCTACACTTCCTTCAGCACTTCCGTAATAACACCCAGCTTACTGCAAAGCACAATCAAAACAACAACAATAATGTGCAGTCTTTTGTCTCCAACGCCAAGCGCACATCCTATTGTCTTCGCGCCGCTTTGTGGGTTCCAAAGGGTTAAATAGCGCAAATATTATGTTGATATTATACAATATTTTATAACTGTGTCTTTGTGTTGTTATTGTTTTTTATCCTTTTCTTTGTATTGCGCTTGTACGGCACTTCCTCTGGCACAGCATTAAATTGCTGCCGCTTATTGTTGTTGCTTGTCGGCATCCTTTTCGCCTGTGCCCTGTCTCGTGTCTCGTGTCTCAGGCTCTAAGCTTCAGCTTTCGAAATCCCATTTACCATTTGAACCCTTTGACGACGGCGTGCTTTGTTTTTCTAACTTCTTATTTTTAAATTTTGTTGTCTTTTCTTTGGCCTTCGTTTTTTTTTATTCTGCTTCTTCATCTCTTGCTGCCTCTCCTTCTTGGGCTTGGCAATTTTAATACCCGCAAACAATTTAATTAAGCTTTTTGCACTGTCGCTACTTATGTAGATTTTTATTGTTGTCGGCTTTGTAATTGCCGCTGTCGCTGACTTTTTGTTGTCGGATATGTACATACATACACACTTACACACACATTTCTTTTAATTTTTTTGTTCGCACTTTGGTGTTACCATTTGCACATTTTTAGACAATGTTTGTCATTTTATTAATATCCTCGAATTTAAGGGTCGCGCTTCTTCGTGCCTCCGTTGACTTGTTCGTGTATTTAGAGAGGAGAAGAGCTAAAATGTATGTAGCAAAATAATTCAGATTTTTATACAAAATGTTCTTTAAAATAAGTTCACTGCAGCTATCGCTAAATTATGAGAGTGCTGAATCGAACAGGTAACTAGTATAATTAATATAGCATACCACTATTAATTTGAGATAGAAGAACAAGCAAAATTTTAGATTCTTGTATGAAATTTAACTGATTAACGAGCAGAGAAGCGCTGAGCATAGGCAAGGTTAGATTAGGTCGTAGGGTTAATCCAAAATCAATAGATCTCATTGTACAGAAATTCGTCCTTATTATTATCCATAAACTTTCAATATCAGTTTGGAAAAAGTCGGGCAATTGGCGAGAAAGTGACAATATGATTCCACCTCGCCTTCCTTTATATGTACACCTTTGGCAAAAAGGGCCCTACAGAATATTTAATTGCCTCGTGTAAACCTATTGAATAATGTTCAGTTAGGACACCAAAATTTGAGGCTAGATTAACTGTACTTAGAACTAGTAGCAAGTAGTAGGTGCTCTACAGTTCACACAGAGCCATAAGAATCCGCAGCTACATAACTAGACGGTTTTTCACCGGGCAACGAAACCATTCCTATCAAAGTTAAGCGCCAAGGACGTCACGCCGTCAATCGGTTGAAAAATAGATGCTTCCAACGAAAGGAGAGTAAAATCAGAGATTTTCTATACTCTGGTGTGTTAAACTATCAGTTGGATTTAGATTTCTGACTAATCTATTTATCTCAGCCCACTGGGTAACCACATTTAGATACCTTTGGTTAGAACGTAAACGCAATTTTCCTTTTAACAAAAGATCAAAATCGTCAGTTCAGTACTCGACCTGCCAGCCTCACTCTTCAAGTTCCTTCAAAAGGTATTCAACAATACGATCCATAGTAAGGGCGAAAATACCCTATTTTGTGGAGTGCCTATAACATTTTCTGAAGTGCCCATACACTTCTCCGCATTGTCATAAGCATTTTGTGTTGATCCAAAGGGGTCTCTTAAAGTCCAGACTCTGCATCGGAGTAACGATGTCGGGCTTGGAAGAGTTTTAGGCCATAATAACGCTGTCGTTTTCTTTTTCACGTTGAGTCAAAGATTTTGTGTAGTACCTTAACCTAGACCCTATAGATCTCGATATCTAGAATAAGCAAATATGGGTTTTGGAAGGGCTTGGGCCATAATAACCATTGCGATTTCTTTCCCACGTTGACCCAAAAATCCTGCCGAACTACCAAATTTTATCTTAAAATGCCTTGCTAGAGGTCTCATAGTACCTAGAATAAGCAAAAATGAGTTTTTAGAAGTATTTTGGGCCATAATAACCCTTTCGGATTCAAAGATACTTTCGAACTCTAGAAGTTTCCTGGTATCTAACATAGAGACAGATTAGTTTTGAAAAGGTTTTGTGCCTTGAGCAACAGAAGACTCAGTAACAGCCGCGGACGGTTGATCTTTATACACGCCCATCTTTGATTCAAGCTTTCATGCCTTATTTTAGGTTTCGCGGCGGGCCCACAGCACCCTACTTCCATTTACTATGAATTATTTCTATATTGGTGTTTCATATTAGTGAGTTTTTAAATTTCACTCTACCACTCGGCCTCCAGCTCAGCTCGGTGTTGCCTTTTCAAAGCCAACCCGGTCAAAATTAGGGTTGAAACTTCATATGAAAGGAGTAAAAAAGACAGTTCTGCATTCCTCGAGGTTACAATAATTTTGGTATGGCCGATGAAGCTGAAGACTCTCAGAAGCCGAAAAGCATAATGTACAACCAAAAGTATACTAACTTAACTCTCCTCGAGTGCAAGCTTTGATAATGAAACCCCAGATATTAACGAAAACGACATTGATATCAAAAAAGTCGTCCGAAACTTTCGCTAAAGCCTACCTCTTACATGTAATTTTCTCTCTTTTTTTCACCTTCTTGCTTTCTCACTATTTCGTCAAATTAAGTTTCTTCTAATAAACTAGTGAGATCACACAGGTTCCAAAGTGTAACACATAAACATGCCTGAGCATGCTTACTTAATACCACACTTCCGCAACTGCGACCCCATCGCCTATTTCTAGGCCAGCAGAAAAACATGGCTTACTACTTTCTCATTGCTGTCAGCAACAACAATGTGAAAATGGCAATTCGCTTAATCATTTTGTCATGCTTACATGAATTATGCGCGTTAGCTGAATTATCTACATACATACATATATTTACAATTATGTATATAAGTACATAAGGATGTACATATGTATGTGCCTTTGCGAACTTTCGAATTTGGGTCTCTCTGTCTGGTGTGGCTAGAAGCGCACGTTGTGGCTGCAGAAGACCATACTCAAAGAGTAGCTCAGCAGCGAGTGGGAAAGCTAAAAGGCTTCACGCTCAGCAAACGAGGCGACAGAACTAGACTTTACTGTATACAGATTTGTATGGGTTCAATAAGGCGGTTCTAATACAGTAAATTTCAGCTTCAACTTTTAGGAACGTAGTTATCTTCAATAATCGAGGGAAACCTGCAGTTCCAAAAGATAGCAAGTTTAAATAGTAAAACGAAATGAACTTAGTTTTCCTGAATGTGCTTAAGAACGATTAACAGATTTGAGCTTTCAAGGAATCATAATATTGTAGTGATCAAAACGGCAAATGCAACCACGGTTAGAAGACCGGGATGCGAGGAGGCTACATCAGACATTACTCTGTCATCAGAACAGATGACAGGCTCAATAAATAAATGGAAAGTCCCAGAAGATTACACTGGCAGCGATCATCATCGATACCGAAAACCCTGGGGACATGGAAATAAAATAGTAATTAAGGCTGATTTAACCGCTGCCAAGATGGATTACATCGTAAACACACGAAAAAAGGGTTAGTGATTCAGAGAAGACACTAAGATCTCCCTCTAAGAAATGCCTAATTCACCCCCGAAGAGCTCCAACTAGCCACTGGCAAGCTCGAAGCCAACAAATAACCCGGCTCGGATGGGATCCCAGAAGAAATACTGAATATAATCGCTGCAGAGCGACCGGCAGTACTATTGAATATATACATACATACATATTATAATGCCTGTTTCAAAGCCGGAATATTCCATGAAACCTGGAAAAAGCAATGGCTGGTGATTGTCAGTAAGGGAAAAGAAGATCCCAACTTACCATCAGCATGCCATTCACTATGCATGCTTGATACAGCGGAAAAGCTTTATGGATGACTTCTTAAATCCGGACTCGAAGCGGAGGACTCTTTCCTAAACAACCCGGCTTTAGAAACGGCAGATCAACAGTAGGAGCCATAAAATGCGTCAACGAAAGAGTGGAAGCCGCTCAGCGCTTCCAACTTTAGAAGTCCGAAACGCCTTCAGCAGCGTTAGATGGGAGAATATCATCGACGCTCTCGAAAAAAGTTTTAAAATCCCAGACTACTTCAGAGCTGAAGTGCAGTGCTAAGTAACAGAAAACTAGTGTAACAAAGTAAACAGATAACGGTCACGTCAGGAGCAGCACAATAACCCATTTTAGGCCTAGACTTGTGGAAGATCAGCTACGACGCTTTACTAAAACTTGAAATGCCAGACAAATCGTACGTAATTAACTAAGCGAACGTCATTGCAGCCCTAATTAAAGCGCGAGATACAGAGGATGCACGAAGAAAGCTTAATCAGGTCATGATACGGATGCAAGCATGGCTGGACTCACACAACCTCCAGACGGAAAAAAACACAGATTCTACTGCTAACGAATAACCAAGTGAACGACCACGGATATTCTTAGGGCAAAAGCAGCAGTAAACTACTTAGACGTAGAATAGGACCTCAGACTAACTTTCTGGGTACAAATTCAGCACACCGAAAATCACTTCCCAACTTAGCAGACTAATGTCCAATAGACCCCAGGCAAGAAATGAGAAAGCTCCTAATGTCGACGACTATCAGCATCTTATTACACGAAGCTAAGATCTGGGAAGATGTGTTTAAAAATAAAAGCCGGCGTAAGGTAGTGGACAGAGGGTACCGCACCGCAGGCATCAGAGTTGCATCAGACTACCGAACAGTTTCAGGTGGTCTAATATTTGTTATGAGCGATAATGTCCCAATTGATATTCTGGCATACGAAAGGAAAAAGATGTGGGAGCTAAAAAAACATTCCGGAATAACAAATAAAGCAGCAAAACAAATAAAGAAAGATACAATAAAACAAGGATTGGAGAACGGGAGTCACGGCAGATCGACAGCCAGACCAATAAAAGGCTACTGGACAAGCCGTAAATTTGTAGAAGTAGACTTTTGTTATCCGGCCACCGATACTTCAAAAGTGCATGCACATAATGTGAAAAGTGGAGGACCCGTCATGCCTATACAGCGACAGAAGACGACGTTAAACACACATTCTTTGAATATGTGAACAGGCTAATAGTGAAGCAATCTGGGGGATTATCCAGAAATTCGGAGCAATCTAGCTACGCCGCAAAAAGCGTGAGCTGGTCGCAGGTGTGGTCACAGGTTGAGCGACGGTTCCTTAGAGAGGGGGTTTGTAGTGATCTGCAAGTGGCACGTACCGTTGCTGTAACGACAGCACTGATGATGTGGAAGGCATTTTACATCTCCTCACCCGAAAAAACAGAAAAAAAATTAAATTTTTATTTTATTTCGTTTTTTTTTTAATTTATTTTATTCTAATTTATTATATTTTATTTTATTAAAAAAAAAATATATTTAATTAACGAGTTTTATGAACCACCCTGCAACTAACTCAAGCTGACTTACATAAATGTTTAGCAAAACCGCAAGTTCAATTCACACAGATTTGTATGTATGTGTGCGTTTGCATGTTGTTGTGGGTGAACTGTAATTTACATAAGTCATAAAGGATTAGCATATCCTGATTTATTTTCATTAGAAATGGTGTCCTTTGCACGCGTGACACCCAACCGCCGCCATACAAATAGGTACATACATACATGTGTATATTTGTGTGTGTTAGCAGCGGTATTTTGCTAGTTGTGTGCGTCATGTTAGTTTGCAGCTGATGTCAATGCATTGCTACTGGTGAATGGCACTCTTGCACAAAGGTATAAATATGGATTTGTGTGCTGGTGTGTCTCTGCACTTGTTTTGATTTGTAAATCTTTCCACTTCTGCATCGTTATATATTTCTCATCTTTATATGTATATGTGTGTGTGAACTACTGTAGGTCATGTTTGTATGTTTCTCAGCATTCACCTCGTTTCCCATTCTTTTACCTCCCTCCTTGTTCTGTCTCCGCTTTACTCTTTCTCTCTTTCTGTTCCTCGGGCCATCCGCATTCGCTGGTGCCACTGTCACCGTTTCCAACTATTTCTAAACTTGCTTGAGTGACTGAACTGACTGCAAAAGTGGCACAAGACTAATTAGTTAGATAAACACAACTTCATTAACCGGAAATGTGACTGTAAGTGGTAAAGGTAGTAAATATTTAGAGCGGACACATTTAGTTCAGGGCGTTAGTCATTCTTAAATTGTGTGTCATGTTCAAGTATCGTGAACATGTTACTTTAGTCCGTGCAACATGCTCAACTATAAATTTACAGCTGAATTTTTAAAGAGTGTAAGCCGGTTACAGTAGTGAAGAAAACGATCTAAAAAGGCTTCTTTGTGAGAAAAGGAGGTGTGAGAAACTTCAAATCGATATGTCAAAAACTAAGTGACTAGCTGGCGTAAATATAGAGGGACGAAGGAAGCAGGTTGATAAATACCTTATTTTCGACTTATGTTAGTTCAGCGGGTAGGTTGCAGTTATGTAAGTCCAGTTATTAAAAGTCACTCAAAAGATCTGACAGGAAGTGCTGACGTCTTGCTGAAATTTCCTCGTCCATACAATTTCGAAACTGTCATCCGTCAAGGTTTGCAGCCTCATTCGCCCCTTGTTTGAGGTGAGAAGGAGCTTATTGGGTCTATCCCGACATACCGCGGACTCTGAAGAAGCTTAAAACCGCTCTAATACTAACAAGTAACCAGCACTCCGCAAGCTCATGTGTGAAAAAGTCCAGTAGTAAACAGGAAGAAGACGACGGATCTCTGAATCGTTCCCAGTCGGTCATTATTTCAAGTCCGGAAGGAGCTGCAGAGATCTTGCTTCAACGTCCTCCTCCAAAAATTTCGTTAACTGCAATATATTCAGTTTCACCGTTTGGAACTCCAAGGAAATTCGACCCTTCTTGGAGGAAAAGAGCTCACTGTATCTATCGCGAATTCCCAGTCCAGAAGTAAACAAAAATAAGATGGTGAATGTCTTACTCATTCCCGATTTATCGTTATTGCGTTCAGTGCAGGAGCGGCTTTTCTTAAAAGGTCGTTAGATTAAGGCCATCCTTCATCGTCTTCTTCCATACAATTTCGGCTATTGCCATCCAGCAAGATGTTCAGCTTAACCTAAAGGGCGACAAGGGTAAAGCAACATGATTAGAACTCAAATACCACGGAAACTCGCTTTTTGTTGGAGACGAAGAGCTCACTGGATTTACTCTTATTTACCACAGTCCAAAAGGAGCTTACAATCGCATTAATACTAACGGGCGTCCAGCTCTCCGTAAGCTTATGCGAGATACAGTTCAGTAATAAACAAAAAGAAGGCGAAAGACCACCGAATTGAACGCTGTAGAGGCACCATTTATTAAAAGGCTAAAGCCTAAGATGCATATTAGCCTTAGTTTGAGTTGCCAAGCCCAGCTCCACGTAATCGAACACGATGCTGAAAATAAGCTGGAATGGCCAACAATATAAAGCCTAAATTTTTAAGTCCTAAGTTCTAAACTCATATTTAGAAATACAGCACAGTATGAGCATTATTTTCGAAGTAATGACTTACTACTAGTCTTTATTCTGTACATAAGGTTAGTTTCGGTTATACTGACCGGCTATCACGTCATACATAGACTTATTGGTACTTGGTAATGTCAGCTTAATTGGAGCTAAAATGGTCATCATAGAAAACGTAAAGGGTTTTGACGAACTTTAAAAGCGAGTTGATACTCAAAAATGATGCTTCATCTAGTCTCATGAGAGATTTAAGCCATTAAAGTTCTAGATAATTCTGGGCAGAAGCTTGGGAGGTTTTCAGCGTCTCTCTCATGCTAACTTTTCTGCACTCTCTGCGTGTAGCGTCCTTACTTATGCTCATTCGGCTCGCACGTAATGTGCGCAAGATGTATTCGTTCATTACGCCAATAGCCGTCCTGTAGCCTTTTCAGGATCATGTGAGTAAAAAGCTTACTTGTTTTCCTTCACGGCATTTGCATATGATCTTGGCGATCCTACATGTCGTTAAGCCATTCCATCTCGCTTTGAAATGTCTGACATCCATTTCGGAAATTTACGTGTATGCTAATTTTAGTGACTTTCGTATTTCTTGTTCTCGTTTGGTAGCCAAACGGACGGCACTTTTGACAACATCATTAGCTATTTCGTTCCTCGGAATTCCTTTGTGGCCTGGAACCCACTATATGGTATATGCAGACACCATAGCTACGGTCTCCCATCTTCAAAGATCATTCTCTTAGTAATACGATGTTGAATAATTGCCTTTATTGTCGCCTGGCTATCTTATTTGTGTTGTTTCCAGCGTTGTTGGCCATCTTAGCCTCTTTTTTGACCGCAATTACTTCCGCCTGGAAGATACTGCAGTATTCAAGAGGGCTGAAAAGTTACCTAATATCTAGCTTTGAGCAGTACATTCCGGCTGCCACTTCATTAGCCATTTTTGATCCGTCTATACAAATATTATAAGTTTCGCTGGCACGCTGCAGGCTCTTACTCCGTGAAAAACGTCCGCTAAGAAACTTTTAGACATGAAGTGATCAAATTTCCTTAAAAATCGTGAGTATAATCGGGCCTGGGCGTAGAGAAAATGCAACAGTAATGAACGTTCAGTATAGACACTCTCGGCCATAATATAGTTGAATCCACAAGTTAGCGTACGCAAAGTAACAAAACATTGCCGTTACAAAAACAAAAAAATTTACTATCTTCTACATTTCGCAAAACTTTTCAGGTTTTTTCGCAAACTCTACGCTTTCATTTCGCTTTTACATTTCGCAAGTATTGTCATTTAGTTACTCAAAGTATACTTTACAGCTCACTTTACTCCTTTCCAACTTTTTCTTTTACACGATGATCTGACTGTTAACTGGCAGCGCTGCGCTCCTTGCAAGACTTGCAACACTGCAACTATTTCGTAATTTTCGCTTGTAAAAAGTGTGCGCAACGAATATTTGCAGTCAGACAGGTAATACAGTTGCTATGTAGATAGCGCTCAATTTAGTTGAAGATAGATTTTTACCAAAGACAACTGGCTGCAGACGAGTAGCTATCTCCGCTATCTACTTGCGTTAAATGGGAAAAGTTTAATGATGTTGGTTGTGTGCGAAAAAGTGTTGCAACTTGCAAGCGGCGCTGCATTGTTCTTGTTGTTATTGCTATTGTTGCTGCTGTTGTTGGCTAAATAACTAAGCTTAATTGAAGACAGTTAAATATGTTTGCCCACTACACTGTGCGCAAACACCATCAAAGTTGTGTCAAAAAGTTAATCATACGCCATGTACAACTCAATGCTATTGTCTGCTGTTGCTAGCTGGAGCGCACACAATAATAGCGCTATACTACTTTCAACTAGCTGCAATGCAAATAATCAAAAACTTTTCGGGTTTCGCATGAAATTCCACAACTTTAAGCGCAGCTTGTTTGCACAGCTGGCAAGTAGTTATGTAAATGTGGCAATTATAAAAATCATTTCATATATATGTATGTATGTATGTATGTATGTATAGTTAGTAATTAATTTGGATTTTATTTTATTTCAATTTCATTTATTTGCGCAACTTTCGCATTGCCAGTATTTCTTTTGCAAATTTTAATTCAGCAATTTATTCATTCATTCATTAAAAAGTAACCAACGAAATATATTTGCCGCCTCTGTTCGACCTCACTGCTGCATGCTTTTACTTTTCACCCGAGTGCGCCACACTCACACACCGGCCAGCTAACAGCCAGCGGCGCTACTAGCTGCTATTAAAAATGCAAATCTTTGTCGTGTAATTTATATCTGCCGCAAATAAAAAACAGAAGTCACCAATTAATTTTAATTTTTCCCTCATATCCTTCACAGTTATTCGTTTATTTCGTTGCAAGCGCTCAGCGCACACACACATTCGTCCTAGATTTTTGTTGTGTCACTGTCATTTGTCCTGGAAATTGTTGGCTTTTGTGGCGCAACGAGCATTTATGCCAATGCTGCTAGACTGCCCGTGGCACGTGTGGTTGTTGTGTCGGTTTTGAGTTGTTGCGGTTTTATGTAAGCGTATGTACTCATGTACATATGTACGCAACATTATAAGCCCACATTTATGTTCTGTAATAATTCGCGCTTGTTGCATTCAAGGGCGAATGCGGAATTTCCTAACTGAAGGGTTCAACAAAATTTAAAAAAAAAAGTCAGAGAAATGTATATAGAGAGAGCAAGAGGAGGAGTAGAAACATTAAATATAGAATAATGCAGAGAGGGATAGCAAGAGGGCGAGTAGGTAAGAGAAAGGATATACATATATTTATTATATTTTTAATTGTTCTATATTTAATATACTCCGAATTTGAGTCATCTCGCTCCGTAGCTAAAGATGTGTATACATGAATCAAAAATGTTTATTTTACCTATATTAATACTGGTTTGAGGAAAGCGTAAAGAAGACCACTGTTGCCTTATAATGCTGTAGAGGAGCGTTAGAAAGAAGTTGGAGACTCACGCCAATGGAAAAATACTAGGTACCATTGTCTCTTCGAAATCGTAGTCAAGCCAATATTGTTCCATAGTGTATTAGTCTAAGAGCTACATATGTTAAAAAGCTTGAGCTAAGCATCGACAGTGCACTACGAACAACACTAAATACCATTTTAAACAAAGCCCTCATAGAAATTGTCGACAGATATATCGCTGCTCTGGTTGCCCTAAGGAATCTGGGTTAATAAAGGGCCCCGAACAAACATATTCCAAAATTCTTCCTTAAAATGCGTTCCTACAAACATGGATCGCTATGGCGCAAAAGCCACTCGTAGCGGTTTTTTTTTCTTTGCTCACATACTGACGAGGGATACTTAGATGAGAAGCAGTCGCTAGAGAAGAAGAATCGAACCTACGAGGGAAAGCTACGAGGGAAGCTACGAGGGAAAGCTTCGATTCATCTGGGAAAATTTCACTGCGACTATTTCCGTAAGAAGCTCTCCGTCAATCATGCTGCTATTAAGTTGATGTTAGACATATTGCAGCCTCTTTCCGGGAGGTATGCATTCACTGTGTCAGCAGAGTGGCAATACTAGCGCGGAATTCGTTAACTTTGAGCACAAAGCTAATCAAAAAGTGTATGTTCTCCGTAGAAATAGCATCAAGCTACTCCTTTATTCGACTCCTTTGGAGGTGGGTACCCGCTCACGTCGGAATGGAACAGAGTTGGATCGCTCATGGAGTTCTTATTAGACACACTGTCCAAGAGGTATTCATGCGTTATAGCTTAAAATCTTGTCAAAGTTGTAGGGAGGAGGGTAAGGTGGAAATATTTAGACGCTTTCTCCTACATCATGCAGCTTTTGCAAAACTGGAGCTGAAACATCTCGGTAATCTGACCCTCAGCGAATCAAATGACATAGCCGCTGCTGATATTAGCCGTCTCAATTAATTTTTGATAGGCTGGAAGTGCTTAGCCGATCTGTAAGAATCTTAAGATCCATTTTTTAAGGGCTGTCTAAATAAGATCGATCTTGGAATCAACGTCGTAACCTAGCCTAACCAAGAATTGTCCCACGCAGGCTTCTGCTTCAAGCTTCGAAAACAAATAGTAAAGTATTTTGAATTATGTTAAAAATAATTATAATAAAAATAAAGTAATAAATGCACTATTTGACGTGGCGGAAGACATATGCATAGTTACTGTATCTCTGACGTACGATTAGCAACCGCTTGATATTGAGTTCTGCTAAATTTTATGTCTTAGAACTATTATCATTACTTAAATTATTTGATTCAATCCTAACTTGACACTGAATGCCAAAAAAGACTATTCTCGAGCAATTAAGCAATTATTTTAGTGAGAAATTTTTAGTTCTCTTCTTAAGAACCGAACTTATATGTACCGAGTATGTTTCGTTTTTTTTTATTGTTCTGTTTTGTTCCATCTTACATTAAAACGTGACCTTTGAGTTATATTTGGACAGATATAATAGCATACAAACGCAAGAAGTTTGCTTACTTATAGGTGAAGAATGAATCAGCAGCTATGTAGTGACTACTTTTACCACAAACGATCACGTTTAAACGTTATTTTTATTTCTTAATTATTAACTTGTAGAGAATGCCGTCTGCTAGCTGGATGGCATCTTGCTTCCACTTCACATATTTAGACTAACGGAAATCGTAATTATAAGATTCGTGACTACATACGTAGACCTTATTCTCTAACATAAAAACAAAAAAACTGTAGTCTTGAAAGTTAATTGGGCAATTTTTCTATTAAATGTATTCAGAATGATATCAAAGTCATCAATAAGTTGAGATCTACATACAAGTATTTCTCTCTGTGTTTGCTGGAAGAAGCTTTGGTCAAACATAACAAGTTTTTATTATTAGATGATCCCAATTCAGGTTTGATGTTCTTGAATGAATTGTCATGTTACTACCTTTATTTACCGATTCCATACCGGTTTCTTGAAAAAAAGAATATAGAGTAATATTTCTTGAATAAAGTTTCGTAAGAAAAAGATTATTCTTGAGATTAAACTATCTCATTAACAAAAAAAATTATGTGTAAATACAACTTCATAATTTTTAAGTTCCAATAATATCAACAATTTACTTAAAACTCGTTTCGATTTCGCTGTATGATACCGTCAAACTTTAAATTGATATTGCGCCTAAATGTGAGCAACATTTTATAACTGCTACATTTGTCGTATATTTGGTTTTACAACAATGCTATTGATACTGACTTTTTCTCATCATATCTATTTACATCTCTCTATATAGTTCTAAGCATTTTATTATACAACATGTATATTTTGAAAGCGAGTGTGCTAGCACGTGGAGGTCCAAGCACCTTCAACCTCCTTTCTGCACTAGCACTCACTAATGCTAGTTCAGTCTTAAACCACATTGTTATAATTTTTGCCACATATTATGCTCAGCATAAAATCCATTGCATTTATTGGTTACGGTGGTGGAGGTTTTGGTAACGGTAACGCTAAATGCGTGGCTTCCAATGGTGTTCCGAAGGCTTTTTAAAGAGATTTGTGAAGCTAGCTTAAAGATTTCAAATATTTTCTTGATATTGAGATTACTTTTCATATTAGTTGTACTGCTAAAAGAGACCACAAAACGCAGTAAAGAGGTACTGCAAACCGGATCCAAAAGTTTTAAGAGGGTATTCACAAGAGGAGTCTTTAGATTTTGTCGAGAAAACGAAGTAAAGTCAGCCATCGATTTAACTTTTCCAAAATGGAAATACATCATCAAACTTAAAAACTAAGCTTATAATTTACGGAGCGAACTATCAAGTTATAATAACAAGGAACTGAGCACCGTACCCCTGAGTTAAATTCTATGATAAATTCTCTAGCCAAATTACATCACATCTGAACAAACGATCTCATCGAAAGCTGCATTTCAGGTCATCTATATCCACAAAAATTGAGCAAGTACCTTACAGTACCTTAGTGTGTACATTTTCTTAAAATAGGAAGGACCCCACCCTTTGTAGCATCGAGATTTCCGGAACAGACTGTCAAGAGATAATGGCAGGGAACTGAGCTCTTTGACTGCAGTTCAGGTCTTCTGTAGAACAAGCATCTTGCGGATGTAGAGCTCCATAACCCTAGGGGTTATATATATGAGTAATTCTCTAGTGAAAGATAAATCATATATAAACAAAGATCTCATCGGGAGCTGTAATCGAATAAAGTTCAGGTCTTCTTTACCCTAAATTCCAAAATCGGACAAGCACTTTACGGATATTATCAAGAAACCCACAAGAGCTCGAGAACATTTTTTTTCTAACTTGGTGGAAAAGCGCTCCCTCCATCATTATAGGTTTTTATCTTCGTCGATGTAAGCACCTGATTTCTACAATTGACACTTCTGTCAGCCAAAATTTGGTAAACGTGCGCCAAGGCAATTTCGAGGCTAAAATAGTTCTAAGGTTTAACCACAAACCTTTACCTAACCGAACAAATCAAACCTAACCACACTTATTCTAATCCAATGCTGACGCCAAGCCTTTTTTTTTTAACAGAAAAGAATTTGATGAGAATAGTACAACACCTCCAGAAGTGGTTGCCTTTCTTTAACTAAAAGTCCTAAGTTACTAGAGGTTTCCAGCAAACAAACAATTTTTCAAAAGTAGCATAAAACGGTTAGTAATAGCACATGGATTTGCAATACACAAGCTATTTTTCAGCAAACCTTCTCATGAAAGAGCTCTAAACTCTCTAAGCGACGGAGAGCATTAGTAGGGCATTTCTTTATTGATAAAGCCGTACCTTGTGATCAGAGACGATACGTAAAATACGCTGCAAAGCCATCTTCCAAGCTTAGATTGGGTAAGTTTATACCAGTGGCGGATTCAAAGGAGGTAATTTCCAAGTTTTCCCATATAGAAAAATTGGTAAAAAAAAGGAAACAGCAAGGAAAAGCAACGATACTCATAAATGCTATGTGCAAATTTCAATTTATATTTGAAGACAAAACGCTAAGGAACATTTTCGATCCTAAAAGTTGACGAAGAAAACCAAGATTCTGCGGCCGAAAAACAAAACGCGAAAATTTCTGCTTCTAAAGGTCTCAGTGTAAATTCCTCTGTTGGATACACGCGGCGAAAATTTGAAGACGCGCTTTTCTAAAGGAGTAGTGGATGGATTTCAACTAAGGCTTCTGCTTTCAAAAATGTATGTGCTTTGAAAATCTCATTGACTGCTTGATAGATAGATGCAAAGCCTTTTGGAGAATGACTACGTCGTGTGACATTTGAAGCTGAAAGGTGATCTTGATCACTGGCAGTGCCATTGCGGGCAGAAGCAAAAGTCAAATAATCCAAAGTTTCCTTCACAGTCCTGTGACGAATGCAAGCTCTGAATGCTGAGGACGAACATGCATCACGATATATTAATTGCAATCACTGCAGAATAATCTTCATGTTTCAAGTAAATTGTTTTCCCCTCCCCTCCAAAAAACTATTTCTGGATCCGCCCCTGGTTATACGGACCAACTATCACGCATGGATACAGGTCCCTAGTTAGCTTTTTGCTAACTTTAGAAGCGATTTGATATATAATTTTGATACTTTCTCTAGTCGCTTGAACTGCGAAGCTGCTACATACATACATATTTTGAACGAGTTCTAGTTGGTGTTGGACATAGTCATAGGAGGCCTCTTGCCTACTTGCCTACACTTTCCTCATATTTTGTCATTAATTATGACCGTTCGACTCGCATGTGATGACAGTTAGTTGTGACATGTGAAGAGGCGAACAACCGTACTGCAGTCTTTTCAGGACCATGTGAGTAAATAGCTTACGGGCAAGCTCAAATAAGAAAAAAATTCCGAATTAAGCATTTTTGGCTCGGTGAATAAATGAGCACATTACACTTAGCGTTAAACGCTTTAAATAAGAATAATATTTATAACTGGGCTTAAGCCTAACAAAACCTAAGGTCGTACGGAAAATAGCGATAAATATGTGAACCGAACTAAAGAAATGCGGAAAAATGTGCACCGTTTAAATGCCAACAACTAAATTTACTACTCTTACGCCACCTTTTTCTTATTCACTCGCCATTTTGGTGTTGCGCCGACGGAATGTGAGCATATTTCCGAAGCAATGAATTCCTAAAGAGCGACAGCCAAATGGCACACACTAGAATTGCCAACCGAATGAAATTTACATCGACCAAAGAATATACGAGCGAACGTACTTTAAATGGGTTTTAAATTTGGCCACTTTACAAGTCTCATTAAAGCAACAACAACATGGAAAAAGAGTGGTGTCCCGAGCGCTGGCGAGGCAAGTACGGCAAACTAACAACAAATTCATGTTTAAATATGTTACACGAAACGAAATTTGTCGAAGCCAAGAAATGTGCTACGTACAACAGCAAAAAAAAAAAAAAAACAAAGAAAAAAACAAGCAACTACTTGCAGAGCTGCGCCTAAATTCCGTTGCCTGCACGCTCAGCGAGCAGCGCAAAATCAATGGCACAGACGACAACTTGGCCAAGTTTCATTGTTTTCGATTTTCGGCGATATCCCTTTTGCATAAATACTTACACATGTGTCTATGTGTGTACGAGTGACTGCAGATTGTCTTCAACTCCGCACCGCACACCACTAGCATTTAGTTGGGTAACTTGAGCTACTAAAAATTCAAATCAGACACACCGCACGAGCGGCAGGCAGTGTAACAGCAGACGGATGGCTAGCTCATGGGAATTAATGAATCCGAGCTGACACACATACTGGCTAAACATTTTCATGCGCTGCACTACTTAACATAACCTCAACTTTACTCCGTGTCAGTACACTTTGTCATACAGTTGTGGTGCGAAAAATAGCAACGCCAAAGTGTTTAGCTGTTAAGCTATTTGAAACTATGGGTCTTTCTTTGTTGAGAATTTATCGTTGCTAATTTTGGGTGGAGGTCCAAGCCTTGCTCCATCAAATGTCTTCCCTTTTCGAGATTAGCATTATGTTTACAACTGTGATGAAGACTGAAAGAAAAGAACTCAGCAAGTAGCCGTCAACCAACAGTATTTAAGGGATAACGTAAGGCCTTCGGATTGATTCACAGACTACCAGTTTTAGGCAGCTTTTCCGCTCTTTCTTACTTTTACATATCTAACTCCAAAAAGCAGATTAAAAGACATGCTAGAATTATGTATTGCTCTCTAGTTGTCCGATACATTTCTACAACAGAAAAGTCAAACAAAGTTACACCGGCCAATTCGTAATTCAAATCAGTGAATATAAATTAATTCTTCATCGGGAAGCTGAACACAAATAAAATCTCAGCGTGGAGCTATCCGAAACCCACTCGTACTTCAATTGAATCTTTGATAACATGGTTTCTGCGCCCGGAAACTTTCTCCAGCTTGTTCTCTGCGCACATACATTCGAGAGATATGTGGATGAAGCGAAGTCGTTGGAGAAGATGCGCCATGAGCTGTTTCAAAACTGGATAGAAACTCAAGGGGAAAGTTAAAGGGAGAGTATTCTCCCCGGAGCTCTCAATCAACTCTTGTTTCAGACCGCCGGACCACAGTAGTGTTTTTCAAGCAGAAATTGTAACTAATAAGTTAGCAGGAGACGTACTTCAACGAAGTGCGACTTCTTTGAAAAGGTCTGCATTCACTCCGATAGCAGAGCTGCTATACAGGCCTTGAACTCGCTCACAGTACGCTCAAAGCTAGTCGCGGAGTGTATGACCTCGCTATCTGTGGCATCAAGTTACTTCGATATTTAATCGTAGGGTCATTTTGTTCCACACTTATGCGCTCTGAGCAACACAACGGACAAGCATCTCTGGCAGTCCAAGTGGGATTTTCCTCTAGTTAGTTTCCCAGTTCGATTATTACTACGTATACTAAAAACATGGGTAATGAAAGGTCGCAAGGAGACTCAGACTGTATCTTTATCAAATGGATCGGGCTCTAAGACAGCACAGAGTTCTTTGAATACTAATCGGATACTCAGACAAACTTTTACGGCCAGTCATCTGAAGCGAAGCAAATTAAAGCTACATAAATTTTATCCCTGTGACGCTGAGAGAATCTTTCCATTACTATACGTACACATTTTTAATTGTCAAGAAAGTGGACTAGGTACAGAAGACAGCTAACTACATGTATTATTGGTTTGAGAATGGAAATTATTAGACATCTGTGTTTGGAACCGGAGATGAAAATGGAAACAGAGTTAATTGAAAATCCAGAAGATCACCACAATATATATACAAATATTTTCATAATCTGCTTCTAATACCGTTTCTGCATTCTCAAGGAGACACATTTAATCTCAAAAGTTACCATATATCGACTTGAGACTGTTGAGGTAGACACAAGAAAGTAAAATAATAGATAAAAAATAAGAAACGCCGACAGAGAGTTGTAAAATGAGCGTTATATAGAAATCGAAAAAGACATCGTGGAAATTTCGAAAGATTAACACGTAAGGACAGATAGAAACCGAGAGAGATCGGATGAATATGCATAAAGAACAAAAACACATCGTGAAAATTTCGAAAGGATAACTTCCAGGGTTTGAAGACTTCTGATTGTACTTAACACCCTAAGGTTCTGATCAAAGTGTTTGCACATTACTTGCTTTCTTACGACCATACTTCAACTCAAAGTATTCTAAGATCAGTCTCTCATATCTCAAACAACTACGTATCAACTAAATATGTTGTCCAAGCACTATATCCCAGGAAAGAAGTCCGAAGCATTTCGAACTTCATCTCACAATTTATTTTATTTTAGTTATTTTCAAATGTTGACAGACACAAAAGCCAAGCTGGCTTTTGTTTAACACCCAACTGTACATAGCAAACTTCTTTCATCGCCATCGAAAGTCGAACGTCGCCGGCAGCATTGCCAATATCACGAATTGTCGAACTCGTGACGCCACAAACTGAAGATAGTGTGCACAAAACAAAATGCCAACGATCACACACAGCGTAAGCGGGACGCGGTGTGAATGTGGGTGGACGCATTGGTGACACCGTTCTACCAATAATCAATTTCCGTGATTGGATTACATTCGGCTACTTCCGACATGTGGCTTGGCAACGAAAATGTTGCAAACGCAAACCCAAACGCAAGCTGCGCTGGTAGAAGTGAAGGGATGGGGAGGAGAGCTTATGGATACCAATGACGGTCGCACTTATACACGCACATACATACAGCGTTACATTGCGCTTCTTGCAGAAGCTCACACACACATACATATGTACATGGAGACCCGGTTAGTTTTTGGCCATATTGTTGACTCACTTGGGAGACATACGATGCCATTTCGTGCCATTGACGACATGCCAGTTATGCCATTGTTTTAACTCGCTGTTGTTGTTACTGCTGCTGCTGTTGTTGTTGTTGTTGGTATGTGTCCCAACGTTCGCATGTCTTTTCGCATCCTGCAGAAACCAAAGAGCGCCAACTACTGGTAGACCAGCTGAAAACATGATCATGTTCCTGGCTACGGCAACAATAAACATACAAAAACAGAAAGTGATAACAACAACAATGTCAACTGCCGAAGTAGTTGTTGTTGCTCCTGGCGACGTGTTTTGCCGTTGAGCGTCGGGATAGAATCCCTTACCAACAACAAAAGGAACAATAAGGAAAACAACAAAAAAAATCCTACAACAAAACCAACAAATACAGCAAATATTACAACAACAACATGAACGATTACGACAACAAAAACAAAAAATTACAATAACACAACATCAATTCCAACAACAGAGAAGTATGACGACAACAACAACGATTGCAACAACAATACCTACAATTACAACAGCAAAAAAAAAGAATTTTACAACAACCAAAATCAACGAAACGAAAATTGTTACAACTACAACAACAACGCCACGCTTGCGACAAGTATCAATAAAGCAACAACAACAACAACGATAGCAACACCAACTACGCGTCACTGGCAAAATACTGGCGACGTGAAATGTTACACAATGTAGATTTCAGTGCCAAAGGAGGTCAAAAATCCCACCGACATGCATGACTTAGCAAACGCCACTGTATTGGTCGCCATTCATTGAGCCCCGAAGGCTGCGTGCGTGTGTAGCAGCCATCTTATGCACACTAACACAGGCAAGCGTTGTGAACATGTGGTTTTATTGGCGTCTGCTGCTGTGTGTATGTGTGTGTGTATACATATTTGTGTGTGTGTGTATTTGGATAATAAGATTATCGGAAACAAATGATGAAAATAGCGTTGATGCGATTTTTGGCATTCGAAATGGCAATCAAGGAAATGCAGCAGCCAAAGCGCAAAGGTTTTTTGTCAAAATGCTATAAAAACATGCCATGGCGAATCAAAGCCACCTAAAAACGCTGGTGCGACTTTAAATTTCACAATTGTTGTTGGTTGCAAATAGTTATTGTGCTGGAGCAATTTAAAAATTGCTTGGGATTAGGCAAGAAAGCACAGTGGTGGGAAAATAAACTAACCATTTATTCAAAAAAAAATTTAATTAAAAACTTTTTAAAAAACCTTTAGTAAATTTATTTAATAAAATGATTAAAAATATAACAAATATTTATACTTAAAAAAATTTATAATAATAAAATATTGTAAGATAAGCAACAATAATAAAATTGTGACGAATCAAAAAAACTTCAAAAAAATTAAAAATTTTGAGTTTTCTAATAAAACGGAAAATTATTATTTTTTTTGCTCGAAAATAAAATTTCAGAAGTTTCAAAATCCATAGTTTTTAAATGAAATTTTTATATTAAAATCCGAGGATTTTAATTTTATATTTGAAAATAGCACATAAATATTTTAAAATAAGTAAACATTAAAAAATATAAAAAGTTTAAAAAAATAAAAACAAAATAAATTTTATAAAGAACAAGAAAATCTGAAAATATTGATTTTTTTAACGAAAAATAGGTTAGCATTTTTTAATGTTCCAAATTAAAATTGAAATATTCGGATTTGAAAATAAATTACAAAAATTTCATTTCATAATTTTAAAATTAAATTAAAAGTTTTTTTTGTTAATGTAATAAAAATTAAAAAATAATAAAAATATAAAAATAACAAAAAAAAACATGAAAAGATGAAAACATGATAGCAAACAAATTTTTATAAAATTATGACAAAACAAAAAAATCTGCAAAAACCACAAATGTTGATTTTTTTAAACGGAATATGGGTTATAATTTTTCACTATTAAAAAATAGAATTAAAATTTTCAGATTTGAAAATGAAAGTACAAAAGCTTCAAACTTTATAATTTTAAAATTATATTTGAAAATCTTAAATAAATGTTGGAGTTAAAATGACAAATATATTATAATAAAAATGTAATGGCTTTTTATTTTTTTTTTTACAAAAATCCAATTACTTCTTTGGAATTTTTTCGTTTTTTTATTTTTAATTTTGCTTATTTTCAATATTAGTAAATTTAATTAAATTATAAAATATGCGAAAACTATATTTATGAACCAAAAATAATATTTTATCTATATGTATTTAGATTCATAATGTATATACAATTATAATTATATGTATATAAAATAATTTTATTATTTTTAACTATAAACAAATTTTCTCACAATTTATTAGGGAAGGTAAATCATAAAAAAGTTATCAGAGCTGATACAAGAATAAAAAAAATGTTTTAGAAAAAAAAACTTTGTTCATAGAAAAGAATTTAATATTAAAAAACATGAAATAAATTGTAAATATTTGGTAGCAGAAAAAGTATTTTCGTATTTACAGTCAAACTTCAACTCATTTTTTTATATTTATAGAAATAAATAAATAAACAAATGTGTACCATTTTGGTCGACCACTTTTCGCCATTTTTAAACTAACGACATTATGCCTTCAGTGTAAGTCTTTGATCGGTGAAATCGAAATTTCAAGAACGGAAGCTTTCTTTTAAAACACTTAAAATTTCTAATCAAACAAAAATAATTATTTTTTTTTAGCTCTTTAAACGTTTTTTTAAGAATACTATTTTCGGATTAAGGGAATTTTGAAAAATTCGATTTTTTTCATATATTTAAAGCTTAGACCCTTAAGAACATATCCTCTAAAGGATTTTTAAAAATTAAAATTATTTTAAGAGCTACTCTACTACTACTACTTTAGTGACGCAGTACCTAGCCTGGTTCGGCTGTGTCGAATTTTTTAAACGCGTTTTTCTCGAAACTACTTTTTTCCACACGGTACCGGCATTATCTAAAGTTCTGTGCAGCCGATTTACTTGAAATTTTGTGTGAACCTTCTTTATATAATCCTTTATCGTTCCTACCAGCATCGTGTCAAAATTTTTGTTTTAAATATTTTAAAAAAATTCAGGAATTTAAAAAAAAAACGTAAAAAATGATTTTTATTTTCAGGCAGTCGCCATTTTTCAACAAGAAATTTTTTTGAAATGGGGACTATAACAGCATTCTTACGGATTAAGAATTTCTTTTGATTTTTTTTTTCAGACCACCAGGAGAGTCAGGATGCGCCATTTTCTCTCCCCCTCTGTCTCTCCCCCCTCTAATTAATTCTGTATTCTTAAGATATCAATAAAAACATCATAAAAAAATGGATAGTAAAAATATTAATTGCCTTTTTTTAAGACACTTTAAAAATTACCTGAAATTCATGCTTCTAGAGAAGAATACCCCCTTAAATTTTTAGACTTTATTAGAAATTCTGCCAGAACTCTTTTTTATTAATTTATTAATTTTTATTTTAAAAAATTTATTATTTTAAAATTTGTTCTTGTAAAATATATATATTTTTATATTATGCTAACAAAAACTCAGAGTATATAACTTATAAGAATTATTCTGTCCTCTCAACCATAATCAATATAATATATTCTGTAATATATAATTTCAGTAATTATTTACCTGTACTCATTAATTTTACCGCCCCTGTATTTAAGCAAATAGCTCAAAAACTTCTGAAATAACGCTACATTTATATCTAATCTACGAAAAATAACATTAATTTAATAAATCTACTATTATATGATCTGAACTCCAGTCTGCTAGCCTGTAATCTCTTAATTTTTGCCACCAGTGTATATATTGCTATTAAAAAATCTAATTTAATTTACAAACAAACTTACGCTTAAAGTGCGCTCTTAGCTTAGTCGTTGCACTTTAACACTCCTTATCACTTTCAGATATGGCAACCCTTATCTCAGAAAAGCAAGTATAATTTTTATTTCAAAAAATTTTATATTTATTTATACATAATTCACCTGTAAACAATTTTTTCTAATGGCAGCTCTTATCGCATTTAACCAAAACAATCTGGTTTTAATATTAAGTATGTAATTATTACTCATTTGCCAAAAACTTTGATCGTCCGCTCTCTCTTTCTCTCTTTTCTCTCTCTATGTTTTAATTCCGGTTGTTCTGCCTTTGTTCTCTCCCTCTTGTATATGTATATATGCTCTCTCAACGCTCTTCATATTTATCAACACAATAAATTTCTGCTGTATCATTCTCTCTTTCATATTTGATTTTTACTTGTACTCAAAGATTTTTATTTTTAATATAAACAAGCATATACAATTGTTATCATTTTTATAGAGCGCCACGCTCACATGAACTACATAATTGTATCACTATGTACTCAATTTTTCAAATAGTAGAGCTTATTTGAGTGCATTTTTTATACTGACTCGCCCAGAGGTTTTATAGTCAGCTCATGGATCTGCAGAGAAATTTTTTTTAATTAATATTTTTTAATAAAAAAATTAAATTAAATTAATTAATTTTTAAAAAAATTAAAAAATATAATTTTTAAAATAAAAAAATTTAACTATATATACATATGTGTTTTATAAAAATAATTCTAAAAAATATTTTTTTGTAAATTGAAAATTATAAAAATTTGATTTTAAATTTTTTTGTTTTAAAAATGTTTAAGTTTTGAAAATTTAGAATTTATGCATTTGGTAAAACTTTTACAAAAATTATGTTTTTTCAATTTTAAGAAATTTAAAAGTTCAAAAAAATATTTTTGAAAAAAGTTCTGAATATACATACATATAATTTTCTAAATAAAAAATTTAATTATAAAAATGTGTATTTTATGATTGTAATTATATATTTTTTCTGTAAACTGAAAATTAGTAAAAAATTTTTAAAATTTTTGTTTCATTTTTGTTTAATTTTTGTTTTAGAAACTTTTTTTTAGAATCCCAAAATTTTTACAAAAATCATGTTATTCCAAATTTAAGAAATTAAAAAGTTCAAAAAAAAATATTTTTAAAAAAAGTTGTGAAAAAGTCTCAACTCTACTGCTCATAAAAATTTTGATTTTTTTTTAATTATTATTAAACTATTAAAAATATTAAAAACTAAAAAACAAAAACGTAAATTCAAAAAAAAGTTTTGAAAAAATTTTCAACTCACCTGCACATGCGGGCGTGTTTGCAGACAATATATCAATGCATCAGCCACATCTTCAGGCTTAAGCAACGGTAAACCGGTTTTGTCTTCCGGTAGCAGATGTGCTGGCAAAATCTCTGTAAGCACGCCGCCAGGACTTATACTCTGCAAATAACAAAATACTCATAAGATCGCACAAATCTCCCGATCTACTTTCCAAAACAACTCACCGTTACTTTCACCTTCGTGTTGTATTTCAAGAATTCTTGTCGATAAACCTCCGTCATAGCGGTCACAGCATATTTCGAAGATGGATATAGATTCCACGATAAGCCCGGCACATTTGAAAAGCTATGCCCCGCAATACTGTTAATCAAGAAAACATGTCCATCGCCACCATGTTCGCGCATCGCACGAAAAGCTTCGCGTGTACAATATGCCACCGCCAACACATTCGTATCGATCGTATCACGTAAATCGCTTGAGTTACCCTCACTCACCAAATCACTGCCGCGCATTATGCCCGCATTGTTCACCAGCACCGCCACCGGTCCAAATTCCGACTCGATCCGCTTGAAGGCATCCACAATTTCCTGCTCCTTACGCACATCACATTGTATGGCATGTAGCCGTTGACCGGCTTCGGGTTTCAGCGTTTCGCGTAAAGCTTCAATGCGTTCCTTACGTCGCGCTAATCCCACCACCAGCATACCATTATCGGCGAGGTACGTCGCACAGGCCGCACCAATGCCCGAACTGGCGCCCGTCACCACAGCTACACGTCCCAGCCAGCGCTCCATCTTCACTTGGGTTTATACACGACGAGTGTCGACACAGTTGTAATCTTTCGAATTGCTAAATGCAGTTCGGTATGCGCTGAGAAGCTTCTGCTTCTTGACGAAAATTAAAAGTCGTCGAACTCTGCAGCTTAATTTATAATGGTGTGCTCTTTATAGGCGCTCCCAAGTAAATATTTTGGCATACAATGCATAAAATGATAAAGCCGCAGATAAATTGGGCGTCGCCAGATTAAGGCATGTGTAACAAGTTAGCGTAAAAATATACCGAGATAAATATGTATTGCCTGATTCGTATATACGTATAGATATTGCACAGTAAAAAAGAAGGCGATTCAACTAGTAAATACTGAAGAATTTTAGGTAATTATACAAATTCGGAGTTAGTGCTCATTTTTGCAGCGAGTTTCAATTAAAGATACCGTTATTTACATATATGCTATCTTCTATTTTATCACTGATAGCACTTATATTAATTTTTTATTAATTATTGATTTTTTTTATTATTTAACTGACATTACATTATTATATTTTAGATATATTGCATAGGAAAAATATTTATTTGCACGAAAAAATAATAATTTTAAACTAAAATTCAGTTGTATTTTCGTTGTAACAGCTCAATTAGCTTAGAAAATTTGGTTCTTAATTGAGTCACTCCTTTTGCTGTTCCGACACGCTCAATTAAGCTTACAAAATGACAAGCAATTTATAAAAGTGTGCTTTACCCATAACATCTGTTTTAAAGTGAGTAAACTCCCAACTTGTAAGACAATTAAATGTTTTATACAAATTATAGAAAGACAAAATTTAATTCAATAACTTAATTCGGAAAGATGCGAATAACTCTTTCCAGCTTTAAATTAAACTTGAAGTACTAAAAATTTGAAAACATTACTTAATTAAGCCAATTAACTAATTGTCTAGAACAATATAATTGACTCAATTACCGAATTGCTTAAAATAATATAACTGACTCAATTGGCTAATTATCTAAAACAATTTAATCGACTCGATTAACTAATTGTTTAAAATATTATAATTGACTCAATTAGCTAATTATCCGAAACAATTTAATAGACTCAATTAAGACACACTCTGTTGAGCAATGAAAGCAGATGGCAGGACGGTTATTTTTTCTTATTAAATAAAACTCACTATAATTTTCTACTAATTCAGTTGCAATTACGCAATAATTGACTTTGAAGTGTATTAGTAACAGAAATCGAAAAATTATTCAAGTTTTCTATTGACAACTCCAATTATTATTTACAGCTTTAAAAGTACACATAAATAGTAGTCTCAAAATAGTTCCTAATTGACTCAATTAAGTAATAATTATTTAGTATAATTTACTAAATTAAAGCACTCACGCAGATCTCGAAACAACTATTTTTTCTTCTTTGAATAAAATTCACTTTAATTTTTTGCTAATTCAGTTGCAATTGCAATTTGACTTTTGAAACAATTATTTATGTGTACTTTTAAAGTTGCAAATAAATATTAGAGTTGTCAATAGAAAACTTGAATAATTTTTCGATTTCTGTTGTAATATGCACTAATTTATTATGAAATATATTTGCGATCGAAATGGAAAAAATATTAAAATTTTCGCATTGTAAATCCAATAATTATTTTCAGTTTAAAAAGTACACTTAAATAAGTGTTTCATAATTTAGTCAATTAATAATATAATTTTCTCAATTAAAGCATTAACTAATTATCTAAGATAATATAACTGACTCAATTAAAACTTGCTTATGACCTATGACCGAATACTTTTCCTATTAACTAAAATTCATAGTAATTTTTCGCTAATGAAGTTGTAATTATGCACTAATTGACTATGTATCGTATTAACTAAGCGCTAACTGACTTTTAGGTCTTAAAAATTTTTCATAAAAAATTTTACAGTATAAGAATTTTATACTTAGTTTATAATTAAACCTCACTCGACCATTAAGTAACTCAATTTAGCGCTATCTTTTATTTATACGTAATACACCCGGTTTATTTATATTAACAATGGCATTTTCTTGATCTGCCTTTTGCCCTCAAACTAATCCATATGCACTTACTAAATATAAACAGGTAATCAATATATATATATATACATATACATATCTTTATATAGCATGCAGGTTTGGTTAAGATAACATCCAAAATTATGCCAATTCGCTCGACCGTGCTCTGAGCACCAAATTTGAAGAGTATTATTTTCAATATGTAGATATATGTATACACATACTATACATATATACACAGTTTATAAATATTACTGTGTATATGTATATCTAATACAAATTTTTTTAACAGTCATCATCGCTTTTGTTTGTTTATATGCAAAATTAATTTGAGCGATTGTTATATATAGATACATACATACATATATGCCTATGTAGTACTCATATAACTGACAACTCACGAGCATTAGTCGCTCTCTCATTCTGCATTAAACTAAAGATGACAAGCAGTTTTCACATTTGACTCACTCATATAAAATTCTTTTTTATTTGTCTTATCGTCGAATTCTAACAGAAAAAGATACTACTCAAGTACTGATAGAAGCACAATTTCATAACAATCCGGTTATATTTAGACTTTCTCGAAAGGTCGCTGTTAAGGCATATGCTTTCTTTGTTTTATACATATGTATATGTATACATAGATACATATAACCAATTTGAGGGTTTATTAAAGAATAATATGTTTTTGAAATCGCTGGTAAACAATTTACGAAATGTTGTATTTAGTGTTTTCAAATCTAAAATAATACAAAATCCTATATTTGAAATATCAGTAGTATGACAGCGTTGTGTAGTAGTGATCAGATTTTTTATCATTTTTACTAGCCACCTTCCATTGACCGCTAGTATGTAAACATTTTACAAGATTTTCGTTAACTTAAACTTTATAATTTGAAAATTTTTTGTAGAAAAGTAAGTTTTTGAAAAATCAGTTGTATGTCGGCATTGTGTTGAAGACAACCGATTCAGTTGATTTTTATCAACCACCTTCCACTTATCGGTGGTAAGCAATTTACGACACTTTGTAATCAGCGCTTTCAAATCTAAAATGCTATCATACAAAATCCTATTTTTGTAACATCAGTTGTATGGCAGCTTTGTGTTATAGATGTCCGATTTTGACAATTTTTTCTGTAAACCTTTAGCTAATCGTCAGTAAATGGCACAAGAAATTTTGCTCTAATTGGCTTCTAACTTGACAATTTAGTATAGAAAAATATGTTTTTGAACATCAGTTGCAAGGCAGCTTTGTTTTGTAGGGATCCGATTTTAATGAAATTGACTACCCATCTTCAACTTAGAATTAATAACTATTTTACAAAATTGTGTCGTTGTAGCTTTTAAACCAGAGTCGCTATTTATGTTTTTGTCTTCCAATTTTGATGATTTTAACTATCTTGTTACTGTGTATTACAAAATTTCATATACTTAGCTTCTTATTTCAATTAGTTGAATATAAAAACAATTTATTTGAAAGATCGGTTGTATGGGCGTTATATGTAATATATATCCGATTTTCATGATCATATATTTTCATATTCATTTATAGACTAGCAAGTACGGGGCTGCTATATATATTCTGGCCTAGGCAACACTAAGTGTTGCCAGGTGCAATCTGACATTTCCATTGGAAAGTTTGACATTTTTTAGCATAACATCACTCAGAACGTTTTGTCATTTAATCGTGAATTGTTTTATTTACAGGGAATTAAAAAATTCATCTCGGCCAAAAAATGGAATTAACTCGTGAACATTTTCGTGCGATCATTTTTCACAACTTTCGACGTGGATTATCACGACAAGAGTGCATCGATGAACTAAAATCTTTGCATGGCTATGAAGCACCATCCTATAGCATTGTGAAAAACTAGTACAACAAATTCAATCGTGGCCGACGCTCGCTCAAAGACGAATTACGTGAAGGTCGTCCAAAAACAGCCGTTGTGCCAGAAAACATCGATTCCGTACGTGAACTGATAATGCAAGACCGTCATGTAACATACCTTCAGATAGAGGCATGCCTATGCACTTCTCACACCAGCATACATTCGATATTGCATGAACACCTGGCCGTAAAAAAGGTTTGTTCTCGTTGGATCCCGCACAATTTGACAATCGCTCAAACAAAGGCTCGTGTGGATTGGTGTAAAGAAATGCTGAAAAAAGACAATCGCGATGCTTCAAAAGACGTTTATAAGATCGTCACAGGTGACGAATCATGGATCTATACGTATGAGCCCGAAACAAAACAGCAATCGACCGTGTGGGTCTTCCAAGACAAGCCAAATCCAACGAAAGTTGTTCGTGGAAGAAGCACTTCGAAGCAAATGGTCGCCAGTTTCTTCAACAAAACTGGTCATGTGGCGACTGTTCCGCTTGAGCAACGTAGAACGGTCAATTCTGAGTGGTACACCACCATTTGTTTGCTTGAAGTCTTCGGAGAAATTCGAAAAACGAACAAGAGAAGACGAATCATTGTGCACCATGACAATACGAGCTCTCACATATCGGCTCAAACCAGTGCCTTTTTGACCGGCCAAAACGTCGAATTGATGGGTCATCCGTCATACAGCCCTGACTTGGCACCCAATGACTTCTTTTTATTCTCACACATCAAGAAAATAATGCGCGGTCAACGATTTTCGTCGCCAAAAGATGCTGTTGAAGCATTCAAAAACCATGTTTGGAGGTGTCTCAATCGGAGTGGAAAAAGTGCTTCGAAAATTGTTTTGAGCGCATGCAAAAGTGTATAAATCTTGATGGAGAATATTTTGAAAAACAATAAAACCATTTTCGTTGATAAATATTCCTATTTTCATTATTAGGCCAAAAATATACATAGCAGCCCGTGTTCTGAAAAATTTCTACTCCGTAGTTTACTAATTTACGGAGTTAAGTTTCTATTTCCGAATTATATTTGTATAAGGACTCTTTGTAATATATATTCGAATTTAATCATTTGCTATTTTCATATTTTGTACTAAAAATTGATTTATAATATAAAGTTTGTTTTTTACCGCAATCGTTGTAACCGGCATTTATAACAAAGAAAATTTAAATATTGAAACCATTGCAGTTCTTAATCGAAACCAAAACCGAAGCCAAAATTTTGCTGTGTCATTCAATGATTTAGTCAAAAACAGACGTCTTACTAAGCAATCTACGCTTGTCATAAATAACTACTTAATTAATACATATCATGCATATCTCTGTTCATGCTACAACAGTTGCGCTAATCACGTTCCAATTTCAGTTCAATCAAGTAGCGTATGTGCGCTGAACTACAAAGTCATACTAGATGGTATGCAGTAAAAAATCTATGAAAATTCCACACAACCTTAATTAAAAAGTCGAATATGTCGAGAAGTATTAATGATAGCGATTTTAACTTTGAACATTTTTTGTAGCAAATAAACTTTCTATCTATATAAGTTCTATCGATATAAGTTTGTCCTATACATTTTTTCTATAGCTCTTGTCATTTACGAGATACATACAAAAAAATGCGAATTTTGTGGAAAAATCATGTTTAGAGCTCCGTACTACCTCGCCGATGTGAGTTTTGACTTTGTCGCCTGGGCACTTTTGTAGAGTGTTCAATTGTGAGGAATATGTGTCTAAAGTCAAAGCGATGCCATAAAATGCCTCTGAGCTACTATAGAAATTTAAAGATAAAAAATCACGATTGTCCTGTGTTTTCTATGGAAAATTTTTACATGCCTTGGTCCAGTCCTTAATGTTAATATAAAGGGCTCAAATTTTCAGGGATTTTTTCTTAGGGTCTTTCCAAGGAAATTTCATGAATAGTTCAAAAAAAAAACGCGCTAATGTACATATATGGAATTGCAAGTTAAAGTTTGTTTTCTTCGACAGATATTATGAAATATTTATCTTATTTCGAAGTACGCAAGAGTCTGCACCGATTTGGGCCTGTGTTTGTAATATTTACCAAGTCATGCTATATTACATACATACATATATCAATAATATAAACACCACGCGTACTTATCATGATATCACTGCATAGATATAGACAAGAATACAAATTAAATGAATATGATTATTCTCTTTTTAATAAATAAATATTACATATATGTATATATTTTTGTAGTCGCTGCGTGCTTCATAAACAAGATATTCTAGTATATACTTACATAGGGTACAGTGCAAAGTATAAAGCTTCCCGCTTGTTGACTTAGAAGCAGTCAGTTACTGCGGCTATGATTTACAATAAATAAATAATAATCAAAACACACCAACACAGTGAAAATGTTATTTACGTACAAAGCGAAAACGTTATTGCCGCTATTAAGAAAAAGCTTTTATTTAAGTTTTAAAATTATACAAATTTTTTTCAATTAAAAAATTAGTGAACTTACAAAATCCATACCGAAAAGTGACTTTTTGAGGTTTATTTCTAATTTTTTTGACTTTCTTTTTCTTTTTTGTCTTGACTTTCTGCATAATTAAGTTATAAACTGCTATCTTTTAAAATGGATCAAACTGTACACATTGTGCTGAATTTCATTTAAATGCGTTCAGCAGTTTAGGAGCTTATCCCGGACAAAACGTGCCACATAAATTTTAGATAAATAATTTTTTATTTGGTGCCCTGAAAAATAGTTTCAACACCGCTAAGATACTCACTATAATATGAACTCTTAATTGTAACGGGAAAGTCATCTGCTTTTGATTTTTTCTTCTTTGGGCCAATGTGTCAACATCTAGTTAACAGGCATTTGTCAGTTAAGTTCGGACTAACTTAATCCAGACTGGCTTTATCGGTCAAGAACCTTATTTTTTAACCTGAACTTAACTGGCCGATAACTGTCAACCAGACATTGAGAAGACAACGGCCTAAGAAGGGAAACTCTAAAGCGGAGGATTTTCCGCTACCAGATATTCATAAAACCGACCTGAGAGTTGTCTAAGAACCTATTTCTCAGAGTACCAAGCGAAAAAAAATAGTTTGTTGACCCACTCTAATTTGTATGCATTTCTTTCAAAAGCGAATTAATAAGCTCTAGAAATGTATACTTTTATTTTGAAAAATATTTTATTCTTTCGCAAAAATAGTTCTAACGCTTATTGATTCTCTATAGATTAATTGATTATATATAGGTTTATCTATTATCTATCGGTCTATCGATTCTCTATCAATTTATCGATTTTTAATTTTAATTTAAAAAGTCTGTTTTAGTTACTGTTTAGTTACAGTGATGGTCATGTTCGTAATCCATTTCTATCGATTCTTCTTCCATACTGGCGTAAACACCGCTTACGCGATTATAGCCGAGCTAACAACAGCGTTTCTTCTTTTCGCTACGTGGAGCCAATTGGATATTCCAAGCGAAGACAGGTCCTTCTCCACTTGGTCCTTCCAACGGAGTGGAGGTCTTCCTCTTCCTCTGCGTCGAATACTTTCAGAGCTGGAGTGCTTTCGTCCATTCGGACAACATGACCTAGCCAGCGTAGCCGCTGTCTTTTAATTCGCTGAACAATGTCAGTGTTGTCATATATCTCATACAGATCATCGTTCCATCGAATGTGATATTCGCCGTGGCCAACGCGCAAAGGACCATAAATCTTTCGCAGAACGTTTCTCTCGAAAACTCGCAACGTCGAATCATCAATTGTTGTCATCGTCCAAGCCTCTGCACCATATAGCAGGACGGGAATTATGAGTGACTTATTTAGTTTGGTTTTTGTTCGTCGAGAGAGGACTTTGCTTCTCAATTTCCTACTCAGTCCGAAGTAACACCTGTTGGCAAGAGTTATCCTGCGTTGGATTTCCAAGCTGACATTGTTGATGGTGTTTACGCTGGTTCCAAGATAGACGAAATTATCTACGACTTCAAAGTTATGACTGTCAACAGTGACGTGAGAGCTAAGTCGCTAGTGCGATGACTGTTTATTTGTTTGATCCTGATCCTGACGGAGCTTTCGGTGTTGCTCAGCGTCAGTTTACACAGCCGTGTTAGTTTGGCGGGGATACCAAATTCAGACATCGCGGCATAAAGGCAGCTCCTTTTCGTGCTGTCGAAAGAAGCCTTGAAACCGACGAAGAGGTGGTGTGTCGATTCTCTTTCACGGGTCTTTTCCAAGATTTGGCCCATGGTGAATATCTGGTTGGTTGTTGATTTCCACATATAAAGCCACACTTATAAGGTCCAATCAGTTTGTTGACGGTGGGCTTTAATTTTTCACACAATACGCTCGATAGAACCTTATACGCGATGTTGAGGAGGCTTATCCCACGGTAGTTGGCGCAGATTGTGGGGCTCCCTTTTTATGGATTGGGCATAGCACACTTAAATTCCAATCGTTGGGGATGCTTTTTTCCGACCATATTTTACAAAGAAGCTGATGCATGCTCCTTATCAGTTCTTCGCCGCCGTGTTTGAATTGCTCGACCGGCTATCCATAGGCCCCCGCCGCTTTGTTGATCTTCAGGCGGGTAATTGCTATTCGAACTTCTGCATAGTCGGGCAATGGAACGTCTGCTCCATCGTCATCGATTGGGGAATCGGGTTCGCCTTCTCCTGGCGTTGTGTGTTCACTGCCATTCAGCAGGCTGGAGAAGTGTTCCCTCCATAATTTAAGTATGCTCTGGGCATCGGTGACTAGATCACCTTTGGGGGTTCTACAGGAGTATGCTCCGGTTTTGAAACCTTCTGTAAGCCGCCGCATTTTTTCGTAGAATTTTCGAGCATTACCCCTGTCGGCCAGCTTATCAAGCTCTCCGTACTCACGCATTTCGGCCTCTTTCTTTTTCTGTCTGCAAATGCGTCTCGCTTCCCTTTTCAACTCTCGGTATCTATGCCATCCCGCACGTGTAGTGGTCGATCGTAACGTTGCAAGGTAGGCAGCCTGTTTTCTCTCCGCTGCGACACGGCACTCCTCGTCGCACCAGCTGTTCTTTTGCACTTTCCGAAAACCAATGGCTTCGGTTGCAACTGTATGTAAGGAGTTTGAAATGCCGTCCCGCAGTTCCCTTATACCGAGTTGTTGACGAGTGCTCTCAGAGTGCAAGAGTGCAAGCCGAGTAGAAAATCGTTCGGCTGTCTGTTGTGATTGCAGCTTCTCGACGTTGAACCTACCTTGTGTTTGTTGACGTCCGTTCTTTGCTGCACAGAGGCGGGTGCGAATCTTGGCTGCAACAATAAAGTGGTCCGAGTCGATGTTAGGACCTCAGAGCGTACGCAAGTCTAGAAGACTGGAGACGTGTCTTCCGTCTATCACAACATGACCGATCTGGTTGGTGGTTTTTCGATCCGAAGAAAACCAGGTAGCTTGATGTATTTTCTTGTGCTGTAATCTAGTACCACAGGTAACCATATTTCGGGCCCCGGCGAAGTCGATCAGCCTCAACCCATTTGGGGATGTTTCGTCGTGGAGGCTGAATTTACCGACCGTAGTGCTAAAGATACCTTCTTTGCCCACCCTGGCATTAAAGTCGCCAAGCACGATTTTGATATCGTGGCGGGGGCAGCTCTCATAGGTGCGCTCCAGGCGCTCATAGAAGGAATCTTTGGTCACATCGTCCTTGGGGCGTGGTCGCAAATCAGCGACATGTTGAAAAACTCCGCTTTGATGCGGATTATGGCTAGACGTTCATTCACCGGAGTGAATGATAATACTCGGCGACGGAGTCTCTCTCCCACCACGAATCCCACACCAAACTTGCGCTCCTTTATATGACCACTGTAGTAAATGCCACAAGGACCTACTCGTTTCAGTCCTTGTCCCGTCCATCGCATTTCTTGGACGGCGGTGATGTCAGCCTTTATTTTCACCAGGACATCAACCAGCTGGGCAGCGGCACCTTCCCAAATAAGGTACCGGACATTCCAGGTGTATGCCCTCAATTCGTAGTCCTTATTTCGTTTGCCAAGGTCGTCATCAAAAGGGGGGTCACTCATCCGAGGCTTGTTGTCCCTTTCATTGGCGGTGTTTTTTTTACGTGGCGGGTCCCAAACCCAGCGCACAACAAACAGGGGATGTTTCGCCTTCTCACTTTAGCTCGCCTTCAAACGGTTCTTAGGCTAACAAGATGATACTTGGTCAAAGACCGGAAGTCGTGAGCTGCTTGAGTCATATGTAAAAGAATCGTTTCTGGCCACTCCCAATTGAATGGCGATCAGAGAACTTTCCTCACTTGCGTGAACTTTTACACATGACTCCATCCTCCAATATTAGTCGACTTTATTTCTTTCATTCGCATCTGAGTTTGTTAACTTACATATCGATATCTTTGTAAAACTTTTAAACCAAAACTGTACTGATTGCAACCCCTTTTTTAAAGAGTTTTTCATTTTGAAAGCATATTTGAGTTTGACAATATTGTAATTTGAGCTTATTAAATTGTTTCCTTTTTATCATAAATTGATATATTCTCTTTACTTTTCTTGTTTTAACTGCAACATAATACAACTAAAAAAACAGAGTTGCCATAATCCTAAAACCAGGTTATTTCTTTTGTTTCAATTTCATTCTATTTTAACTTTGGAATATTGAACTGTTTTCTTTTCAATGTTTTGCTGTAAATTTGTAGAACAGATTTTCGTTATTATTTATTTTCTTTGTAGCGGTAACCCTACCTATCTATTGCATAATGATATAAGCATGTACTCCTTCATTATATTGTCACTCAACTTCGCTGCGTTATTAATGATCACGTTATCACATGTTTTTATACATTGTAAAAACAACAACAAGTAAAATATTTGATTATTCATTTACATAACTAGATTCTGATTACAAGTTCATGCCGCCTTATAGTAAGTGGTATAAATACGATTTTAGAATCTAAAGAGGCTTTTAGTTCCCTTACGAAGTGTAAACTGTTAGTCTGTGACTTTGAAAATACAAGTAATTGCAGTTAAATAAAAGTTAATAAAGAAAAATAATTAGAATATTAATACTTTACTAATAGAAAAAAAGTGAAAAATATTAAAATAAAAGTCAAATAAAATGAATTTAAAATGAAATGTAATTTTATTTGTAACCAAAAAGTGATCAAACTAATTTTTTGAGGAATGTTTTAATGGAGAATGTTTATTATCATTCGAAACAAAATTCTTTGGCGTTAAATTTTTGAAGATTATCGCTTTCAAATGTTGGCCGCGACTTCATCTCAGATGGTTCATCCATTGAGTTCAATTTTCGTTGACTTTCGTAACTTTGAAATGACACACGTGAGGTTTTGCTCCAAAGCCGGAATCGCAGCGGGATCGTCGGCATAGACTTTAGATTTTACATATTCCCACATAGAAAGTCTAACGGTGTGATATCACACGGTCTTGGTGATCAATCAATCGCTCCAAAACGTGAAATTATCTGCTCCCCGAAGTGTTCTCTTAATAAATCAATTGATGGATGCAATGTGTATTAAGTGGCGCCGTTTTGTTGAAAATCGTCCAGATTACGAGACTCAATTGCAGGCATCAAATAGTCGGTTATGTTGGTCTCTATTGACTGTTACGTTTCACCGACATCATTTTTGAAGAAATATATTGACCGATAATTCCACTGCCCCACAAACCACACCAAACCTTGGTTTTTTCTGAATGAAATGGCAGCTCTTTAGCTTGCTCTTCGTCACAAATGCGGAAATTTTGCTTGTTTACATAACCATTGAGCTAGAAATGGGTTTCAGCGCTGAAAAAAATTTGCCTCAGAAACGTCGGGTCTTCTTGGAACTTTTCAAGAGCCCATAAAGCGAAGCCATGTCACTTGGGTAGGTCGAGTGGCTTCAGTTGTTGTACAAGCTGTATTTTGTACGCTTCCAATTTAAGATCCAACGTAAAATGCGCCAAGTCGTTCCATACGTCAGTTCGTGTTAACTGTGAATGATGCCAAATCCACTCTACATGGTCTTCGTGTATACTCTCAGCTACGACTGCTTTATTTCCTTCACTGCGTGCTGGACGTGGTCTATTTGGTCAAATATTATCCAATAATAAATGCTCGATCTAAAGATGGGTGATGGTGTTGCGAATAGATTAAGTTGACCGAAGTGCACCACGTTTGTCATCAAAGCTTGCACCTACTACCATTGTCCTCTGGGAATTTTTCCTGCCGGTTCGCCCTGATCTAGCACTAAAATGATAATGAGGTTCCGGGCCGCACCAGCAAATGATTTTGCCGGCATCACACTCTTTGTCTTTGGCCTATTGGCTAATGGATTAATCTCTTCAGCTGACCTCTTTCGCTTGGCTGCCACTGCTTGCGGTTCAAGCTTTAAATTGAATAGAACAACCACTTTCGTGCGATCAATAGAATCGTACAGCTTCTTTGTGAGCTCCTCATTGGTTGGCGACCGCAGCTGTACTCTTCTAATCAGGCAGGCAGGACGATGCTTTTCTGTGTACCTTGCTTTTGCTGGGTCACTTAGCTAAAATATAGACCATTCTGTTACAGATGCACTATTGGCAGTTACAGTTTTGGCATCTTCTTCTCCTTCCTTCATTGTAGCCATACTTTTTCATGTTTCTGACCCACGACTGTAGAGAAAAGTTGGTCCGCTAAGGTAAAGCTAACTTATTATGGAGGACACCAGGTATTCGTAAGATCCGTTCAAGACTGGTTCAAATCATTTTTTTTTATTTCAAATAATTTTCCGAGACAAATTTTAAAATATATTTCTTTTAATAACTAAAAATTAATTAAAAATATCTTTTTTTTTAAATATGCTATATAAATTTTGGTTGAAAATATATATATGTACATATCTTTAATTTTTAATATTTTCAAAATTTATTATTTTATTCAAGAGTGAAAGTTAACTAGCAGTACTCACAGAAAAAGTAAAAAAAAAAAGTAATAGAACAATAAAAAGTTCAAAAAAAAATTGTTAAAAATAAACTAACCAAAAATTTTACAAAAAAATGGAGCGTTGGCACAAACGCGTCGCGGTAGTTACCGGCGCCAGTTCCGGCATTGGCGCGGCTATTGTGAAATATCTCGCAAATAACGGTATGCTTGTAGTGGGTCTCGCACGGCGCGTAGAACGCATTGAGGCATTACGTAATGCAGCATCCGCTGAGGCCCGCAAACGCATACACGCGATCCGCTGTAATATCTGCAATGAGAATGAAGTGATTGCTGCTTGCAAGGAAATCACAAGCAAATTTGGCCCCATAGCGGTTTTAGTAAACAATGCAGGCATACTGCGCAACAGCTCAGTGTTGGCCGAAGGCAACACGCAGGATATACGAGATATCATTGAAACTAACATATTAGGCGTGGTGTATGCCACACGCGAGGCATTCCGCTCGATGAAGGCGCATGGCGGTGAGGGGCATGTCTTTCTGATGAACAGCGTAGCCGGGCATAAGGTGACGGCAGGGAATGTGCCAATGAGCATCTATGCACCGTCAAAGCATGCTATAACGGCATTAACCGAAGTTTATCGGAACGAGTTCAACCATGAGCGCACTAAAGTGAAAGTTACGGTAAAAATAGTTGGAATTGCTTGTTTTTGTCTTTTTACGCATTTTATTGTTAAACAATTTATTTTAAATTTGTTTTAGAGCATTAGCCCCGGTTTCGTTGAAACTGAAATTATAACGCAGCGCATTCGCGACGAGCTCAAAGATTTCTCAGTCCTGAGCGCCGACGATATTGCCGATGCCGTGATTTATTGCCTGCAAACACCACCACATGTGCAGGTTTGTATTCTGACAGTTATTTCTTTGTTTTTGTAACGGCTTAATTTCTGTCGGCTTTTCCAACAGATTCATGAACTGACGATCAAGCCACTTGGCGAGTTATTCTAATTACTTCAATTAAGTATTTATGATATACATACACAACAGTAATGTAGTAATTAATTTTCAATTTTGTACCGTTTTATTGATACTACCACTTATTACAAAAACAAATATTTTCGTAGTTAGACAATAGTAATAATAAATAAAATATATGCTATATATGGCAACTCTTATTGACACAAAAAAAATACAAATTTAAAAGATGTGGCAACTCTTTTTGGTACAAAAAAATAAATGAAAAAATGTTAATATGGCATCTCTTATTGACACAAAAAAAAACAATTTACTCCTTTGGCACAAAAAAATTAATACCTACAATTTTTTTAATATGGCATCACTTATTGACACAAAATATTTATACTTTTTTTTAGTATGGCAACTCTTATTAACACAAAGCAATATAAATTTTATAAATGTGGCAACTCTTATTGACACAAAAAATAAATAAATATATATTTTTAATATGGTATCCCTTATTGACACAAAAAAACAATTTAATTTAAAAAATGTGGTAACTCCTTTAGGCACAAGAAAATAATTTTTTTTTAATATGGCATCACTTATTGACACAAAATATTTATACTTTTTTTTAGTACGGCAACTCATATTAACACAAATCAATATAAATTTATTAAATGTGGCAACTCTTATTGACACAAAAAATAAATAAATATTTTTTAATATGCCATCTCTTATTGGCACAAAAAATAAATAAATATTGTTTTAATATGGCATCTCTTATTGACGCAAAAATTTTTTTTTGTTTGGCATCTCTTATCAACAAAAAAAAACAATACTATTTTAAAAAATGTGGCAACTATTATTAGTACAAAAAATTCATTCAAAAAATTTACTATCGCAACTCTTATTGACATAAAAAACATCAAAAAATTTGAATAATGTGGCAACTCTTATTTTCAAAAAAAATATTTTTTTTAATTTGGCAACTCACCAAAAGTAAATAAAACAAAGACGGCATCTTTTTTTTTATAGGCAAAAGGTATTAAAGAACAATTTTATTGCAAAAAACCATAAAATAAATAATAATTAATGGTAATAATAATCAAACAAAAAAAGGCATCGCTTGTCTCGCAAATCTTGGGAAAGATCCGTGAAAAGACGATCGACACACACCACCTCTTCAATTTCCAAGCAGCTTTTGACAGCACGAAAAGGAGCTGCCTCTATGCCGCGATGTCTAAATTTGGTATTCCCGAAATACTAATAAGCTCTGGGATCATTCGACGCAGAACCCCCGGGAGAAGCTTAGGAATAAAAGACCTCCACTCTGCCGGTAAAACCAGGTAGAGAAAGACCTGGCTATACTTGGAATCTCCAATTGTCGCCAAAAAGCTTACAGAAAATGCAGTCAAAGTTGGTCTCTTTATGGTACAGTTGTTTTAGTGAGATTTCAAATGGAACGGGCAATTAATTTTGTACGGCTCTCTATGTGCACTTCTCTTACTTTGTCGTTTATCATTATATTATATACTAGAATCACAACAATTATCAGTTAGCCGGATGACTTGGTAATCATTCATAGTTATGTTATTTACATTGTGGTCTTTTTGAGCCGAATTCTAAAAGCTCTTAAACACTCAGAGTGAGATAACTGTGTATACTATGTATATGTCAAATTTTCGTGAGTATGCTCAGTTAAATTTTGTCGAGTGAAATATCAGTAAAATTTCGCTTCTCTATTATTTGCTTTTACTTTTGCTTTCAGCATGCGTTAATTCAGGCTATAAATCTCGTATACCGATTCGTAGAACAGTCAGTATAGCACAACTTACTAACCGTACAGAACGGTCTTTAAGAGTTAATACAACGCAAAAAGTCATAGAAATGGAACGTTGGCAGAATCGAGTTGCTGTAGTCACTGGCGCCAGTTCGGGCATTGGCGCGGCTATTGTGAAATATCTCGCTAATAACGGTATGGTGACTGTCGGCTTGGCGCGACGCAAAGAACGTATCGAAGCCCTGCGCGATGAAGTGAAAAACGAGGCAAAGCAACGCATACACGCGATTAAATGCGACATACGAGATGAAGCTGATGTGATAGCCGCCTTCAAAGAGATCGAAAGCAAGTATGGACCGGTGGCGGTGCTAGTAAACAATGCCGGCATTGCGCGTTATGGCGATATGTTGAAAGAAGGCAACTCACAAGATATACGCGATGTGATCGATACAAATGTGTTTGGTGTTGTGTGGAGCACACGTGAGGCGTTTCGTTCAATGAAGGCTCAGGGTGCTGATGGTCATGTTTTTCTCATCAATAGTGTAGCTGGGCATATAATACCGAATATACCGGGTGTATCTTTAAATATTTATCCACCTTCAAAGCATGCGGTCACCGCCATGACGGAGATCTACCGCCAGGAGTTTCTTACTAATAACACCAAAATTAAGATCACCGTAAGTTGTGTGCATTACGTCGATTGTATAGTAATTGCTGCTTACATTCAATTCTGTTTTGTTCAATAGAGCATTAGTCCCGGCGCAGTGAAAACCGAGATTATGGGCGAAAATCCACCTGAAATAACAGATTTGGTATTTTTGGCCTCCGAAGATATCGCTGATGCGTTGATCTATTGCCTACAGACGCCACCGCACGTGCAGGTTTGTAATCCCTCATAATAGGTCTCAGTGTGTAATGAAAAGTTCATGTTTTGTTATCCCTTTCTAGATTCACGAATTAACCATAAAACCAGTCGGTGAAAAATTCTAAGATTGCCAATGTTGAAATAGCAATTCACTTCATATACTTATGTTTGTTGAAGTTATTGAAAATATTAAATAATAAAACATAGCTAAAATTCATTAGAAATTATTCGTGCATTTTTTTTTTATTTGGGCAAAAGTTTGCGATACTTAATTTATTGAGAACGCAGCATAATAAGGGTACTTATAGCTTCTGTGATTGCCATAACTGTAATCAGTATTTTACGACTTCAATGGAGAAACTATTTCACAACTACCGTTTTGGATGACGAATTATTTCGAGCTTAATCAGGGACGATTAGTAAGTGAGTGTCAGGGCTAGCTTGGAACTTGCTTAATATATTTTCAGAATTGGTGTAGAACTACCTTGGAATTATTAAGAGAAGAGTGGTTAACCATTTTCAGATACTTTTAGATTTCGGGACTAGAATGGGATTTTTTCGGGACTAGATTAAAATGTTTACGGAAATGGTGTAGGACCACCTTAAAATTATTGGAAAATGGGTAAAGATATTTTTAAATACGTTTAGGTTTCGGGATTAGAACGGGATTTTTTCGGGACCGGCTTAAAATGTTTTCAGAAGTGGTGTGAGACCATCTTAGAAATATGTAGAAATTAATGAACAACCAGTTTGAGATACTTTTAAGTTTCGGAATTAGAACGGGATTTTTTCGGGACTGGCTTAAAATATTTTCACACTTGGTGTGGTATCATTTCAAAGTTTACCTTGTATTTTGTTGATTTAAAGTCTAATTATTTACGGTTTAATATGAGGTACAACTAGTCCTGAAATGGATCGTGTTTTATAGATTATTAAAAAAAATTAAGGTTCAAAAACGTGATTGTTATTTTTAAAATTTTTTATTAACTTAGAATGTAATAACTTGTCTCTCTAAGAGCCTTAGAAAAGGAATATACACTCAAGTAAACATTGCATTGTACATATGGTATACCTTGAAAACGGTTATTGGGATTCTCACTAGGGTATATTAAGTATGTGACAAAGCTTGAAGGAAATGAAGGAGACCCAATAAAGTCTATATTTAAATGATTAGTGTGTCGAGCTGAGTCGTTTTAGACATCTCTGCCTGTCTCTATAGACTAACTAACCTGTAAATTTTTAGATATTAAACTGAAATCGTGCACACGTCCTTTTCTCAACAAGAATTTGTTCATTTCTTGGAATCGCCGATATCGGAGCACCATAGCATATAGCTGTTATACACACGGTACCATTGGAATCAAATATTGATATAGAAAACTCTTTCCTGTCATGAAATATCTTCAATAAATTTGGCAAGGGTTATTTTTCAAGACAATAGTGCAATCTTCGAAGAAATTGTTCAAACCGAATTTCTGTAGCATATAGCTGCACTAATGAGCGCTCAAACTTAAGACGTGGTATGAAAAAATTTTTCGGTTGACAATAAAGCTTTACGAAATTTGGCGTGTGTAGTTACCGAGGTAACAGTACAATCTCTAAAAAAATTGCTCAGATCTGTACACTATTGCTAATGTCTGCCCCATAAATTGACTGTTCAAAATCATGTTCTTATATGGAATATTTTTTCTTGTGAAGAGTATTACTACTTCCGTGCAACTGAACTTAAAGTTGTTTTAATTTGCTTATAATTCTCTGATACTGAGAACCTTGTGTGACTTGCATTTATTCCTTGCGGTGAAAAGCTTTGATTTAAAAGATAAAACGATATTTCACCATGACGAAGAAAACCACACGCTTTACCGAGTGGCTATGTATAGCGCAAAACAAAATAAAATTATTTGTTAAAAAAATTCTTAGTATTCCTCGTAATAACATCGGCTAATTTTTTAGGCATGGATTCAAACAAGCTTTGAAGATTAATTCCATTACTTTCTACTTTCCACGCAGCTTCATTAATTTTTTCCATTTCTATTGCACTTTTTGGACGCTTTTCTCTTACCCTTTTTTTACAATAGGATTTTTCCAATGGGATTGATATCTGTACTTTTTCCTGGCCACGTGGGAGACTCAATTCCCTCTTCCTCAATCTCTTTGGTTTGTAATCGATCAGTGTTTGTAATCAAATATTGAAAGATATATTTCAATAATTTTATGCTTTAGCTACCGATATGGCTCTATTGGAATCACTCTGAAACTAAACCTTTTAAGTATGTTTGGACAGCTGTTCAATAGTCTGCAATACGCCTTCTTTCTAAATTTCGCTGTATTTTTTCGGCATTCCCTGATCCTTTAATAATAATAAGCAGCCCAACACTAAACTTGCTTATAGCCCTCCATATCATCAAAAAGGGCGAATGATTTATGGTGGTTAAAACACAGCTTTCCACAACATGCTCTCCTTTCCTACGACGCACTGAGGCATTTCCGTCCGATCAAAACAAATTAAATTTGGATACGTCGGAAAAAAGCATTTCCCCAGTCTGATGTTTTCTATGATTTTGTTGCTGCTTCGGGTAATAGGAAGTCGTTTTAAGATGGACATCGCATTCATTATCCAAGTTTATTCAGTACATTTTGCAAAGAACGTGTAGCTATATTTACCCCAGTAGTTTCGAAAAATATTGAATTTATTGTGCCAGCATGTTTAAAGCGATTTGTAATGCACATCAGTTTAATTTGTCGCTCATGACGAGATTCTACTCTTTTCGGACGCCCACTTTTTATTCATGTTTGCGAAGTTATTTGAAGTGATTTTCTTCACATCGCCACTAAAGCTTAATACGCTTGCGCCTTTTAGCGAAAAACATGAAGTTTCAAAAAAGTTTCTTTAAAGACTCCGACCTTAAGACGTTTTTCTAGCAAACAATTAGTGACGTCGGGTCGAATTCCGATAGTCTTCAGAAGCGTACCAAAAGTATGAAGGAGAAGACTGAAACCATTCCTGCTAGAAATAAAAAACTTATGACCCAAATTCCTGATTTGTGTAAAGCATTTCAGCCGACCTAAGAACGTAGCTTCTAAAGACGATACTATCCGTAAAGCACGGAAACCATATAGCGGTAAATAAAATTGCAATCTGTATAACTCTCACGACGATCTGGTTTTACGACAGTTGCAGCTGATGAGTGGGCTCATGCATCAGCTGCAACTGTCGTAAAGTGAGTTTATGGCACTTGATAAAATTTATTATATCAATATTAGTAAGCACATAAGAGGCACCATTACGAAGTGAAAAATAAGAAAATATTAAAGGGCCTCATTTACTATTATATCACGTTTTTATATTTACATAATTTGAATATAAATAGATGCACTTGCTGTTCCAGGGCTTCATTGCAAACAGTGCTAGGAAATCTTAGTGGAAACCACGAAACCATGGAGCGTTGGGAAAATCGCGTAGCTGTAGTCACTGGCGCTAGTTCTGGCATCGGCGCGGCTATAGCTAAGTACCTCGCAAATAACAAGTTGGTGACAGTAAACCTCGATATAAGTATGGAAGGCCACATAGCATTACTTGCTGAGGTAAACGCCGAGGTGCGAAAACGTATGCACCACATTAAATGTAATGTACGCAAGGAAGACGAAATAAATGCCGCATTCAGAGAGATCGAGAAGAAATATGGTCCTGTAGCTGTGTTGGTCAACAACGCTGGTGTCTTGGGAGATAGTTTCCTACTGAGTGAGAATAATTCAGGGGAAATGCTTAAAGTGCTCGAAACGAATCTTCGAGCTGCGGTTTATTGCACTCGCGAAGCATTTCGTTCCATGAAAGCAAATGATATCGACGGACATGTCTTTATGATCAGTAGTATCTCTGGACATAATGTGCCAATAATGCCAAATAACCCACTAAATTTATATCCACCTACGAAGTTCGCGCTTAGAGCGCTTACCGAAATGTATCGACAAGAGTTTTTGAGCCAGAACACAAAAATTAAAGTAACGGTAAATTGTATATTGACGTTACGAACAGTTGTGGCAGCAATTATCGCATTTTTATTACAGTGTATCAGCCCTGGTGGAGTTAAGGCGAATTTACTCAATCATCCTGGTAATATAGCGCCACCACTTCCGACGGAACTTAATGCGGATACTATTGCCGATCTACTTATTTATTGCCTACAAACTCCACTGGAAGTACAAATCCATGATGTGATAATCAAACCCATTGGTAAATCGATTTGCTAATTTAAATGAGTTAAAAAATATGCCGATCTTTCGATATTAACAAAATAAAACAATAAAAGCTCGCAATAAGTATTGAACTTAAGAATATAGAGAGGGCTAGCGGGTCAACCGTGGTTGAGTTTCGAAGAATTGTTATTTCTTTCACATTTATATTACAATATTTAGTAAAAGATAATCGAAAAATCTTCAGATTAAATAGGTTTAGGTTTGGTTCCGTATTGATCACTTTTACGGAGGTGACCGCGATCATTCTTGAGTTCATGAAATTCAGATCCATTGTGACGCCAAAACATTATAGATCTTGTACAAGAGAACCTTAAGTATAGACAAAACACTTAAGCCTTGGTCAAGCGAAACCTTATAGGTATAGTTAGAGAAACTCATCTGCAAACAAAATACTTTGAGCTTTGGTCACGCAGAAAACTGAATGAAGAGAATCCCACGTCTAGACAAAATAATTCAAGTCTATCAAAACTCAGTTCAGCGACTAATTTCGATTTCAATCAACTCGAATCGTTTACCATCCTAACAGACCTCTCCCACCCGTCCGATACCAAAGGAGTTTTCAGACAGGGCGACTCCCTATCGTGCAACTTTTTCTATCTACTTCAGCAGAAAATAATTCGAACTGCAGATCTGAATAGACAAGGTACCATCTTCTGTAAGAGCATATAACTGCTGCCGTAAGCCGATGACATCGACATCATTGGCCATAAAAACCACGCCGGTAGTTCTGCATTCTTGATGTTAGACAAAGAAGCGAAGCAAATGGGTCTGGTAGGGAACTAGGGCAAGACATAACTTCGAAGTCGTAGATAGTTTAAATAAAATATAACGCTGAATAATGTTTGCTACAGGTGCTACTTCGGACTGATTACACAATTGAGAAAAAAAGTTCTATATCGATGAACAAAGTCCAAAATCTACAAGTCACTCATCATCCCCGTCGCTGTATGGTGCAGAGGAATAGACGATGACAACATCTGATGAGTCGGCGTTACGAGTTTTCAAGACAAAGGTTCTGCGTAAGATTTGTGGCGCATTGTCAACGGCGAATACCGCAGTCGAGGGAACGATGAGATGTACGATATATATGACGACACGAACATAGTTCAGCGAATAATAAGATAGCGGCTACGCTGGCTAGATCACGTCATCCGTATGGATGAAAACACTCCAGCTCTGCGCGTATTCGATGCAGTACCCGCCGGGGGAAGCAGAGAAAAGGGAAGAACTCCAGGTCGTTGGAGTGATCAGGTGGAGCAGGAATTCGCTACACTTGGAATCTCGAATTGGCGCCAAACAGCGAAGAAAAAACCGACTGGCGCGCTATTGTAAACTTGGCTATAACCGCGTTAACGCTGTCTGCTCCAGTAAGATAGAAGAAGAAAGTTATCTGTAACTTTTAACCAAAAAATATTTTCTTCAGCTTGATTGGTTTGATGTCTCTCTTGTTATATTTTATTTATTTGCACAATTTGGGAGAATAAAAATAGATTTATTGCTTGTATTTTTTATGCGCTTGATATGGGAACACTTCTCAAAAATATTCTCCTCTATCAGCCTGCTGCAAAATCAACGAAAAGCTTTTTAAAACGCCAGTTTAATACCAACTTGTTAAAATGTATCCATTTAATAAAATTTAGTGGAATAAAAAATGTAATCAGGTGGCAACCCTTATTACAAATATATTTAGTTGTCAGCACTCCAACTCTCTTCAATTTGATATAATAACGACTTTTTTGAATAAAAAAATTCAAACATGTGGCAACATTCCTTCTCAAAAATATTTGTTTTGTTTCGATAAACTTTTCAGTTTTTGGTGTTTTTGTTTTTAAATAATTTTCTTGCTTATTTTCTAACTATTTTTAGCTAATATTTTCAAAATTGTGGCAACTTTACATTTTTCTGGCATTCTAAAGAAACTGCAAGTTTCACTTCAAGAAAAAAAATCTATTTTGGTATATCTTTCACCAACATTGCGTTGAGTATTTCTATACTTCTTTCTAGTTTATTTTAACAAAAGCTTTACAAAAACGTTTCTCCAATTGGCTTAATAATCAAGTCATGGATTTGCACATCCGGTGGAGTTTGTAGACAATAAATTAATGCATCCGCCACAGCATTCGGTTTGAGAGTGGCTGTATGCGGCGGCACATCAAGGCCTTTCGCGAGCGACGTCGTAGTAATGCCAGGACTGATGCTCTGCAATGAATTTACGACGGATTCTTTATTTAAAACTTAGATGTATATACATATATATATATATGTTTAACTTACCGTTATTTTTACTTTTGTTTTCTGATCCCAAAACTCTTGCCGATACATTTCCGTGAGCGCGGTAATCGCGAATTTCGTAGATGGGTATAGATTCATAACGTTATTCGGCATTAATGGCACATTATGTCCACAGATACTGTTCATGAGAAAGACATGTCCATCGATACGGTTCGCCTTCATCGAACGAAATGCCTCGCGTGTGCAATAAATCGCAGCTAAGACATTCGTTTCGAGCATTTTAACTAAATGCTCTGAATTATTTTCAGTCAATAGCTTGGTTTTCGTTATCATACCAACGTTGTTGACCATCACCGATACAGGTCCAAAATTTTTCTCAATTTCTATAAATGCTGCCTTAATTTCAACTTCTTCGCGTACATTACATTTAATGCAGTGCATACGTTTTACTAAGTCCGGGCTTAGCTCAGCAAGCAGTGCTTGGTAGCATTCAATACTCATATCCAGGTTAACAGTCACCATTTTGTTATTCGCGAGATACTTTGCTATTGCCGCGCCGATGCCGGAACTAGCACCTGTGATAACAGCTATTTGGTTTTCCCAACGCTCCATCGTTTCGTTTTTAAGATTTCTTAAAAATGTTTTCACTGGCGTATTACAATAATAAAAGTGACCGAGCCCAGCAAGTGCTCTTAATAATATGAATAACTATATATTAGCTATAATTACTAAGACCCTTTATTTTTTCCAATTTTTAATTAGTTAGCAATAAGGTATAGATACACAGTACAAGAGTTCTTTAAATATAATTATCGATGTAAATACTTAAAAAATACACTATAGATTCGTGTACGTCATTGCGATACATAAGTCATTTGAGGGCACTCAAATTGAGTGTGTTTACTTTTCTACCTTGCCGCCCTTCACCCTAAGAAACCCACTACTGTGCTTGGTGAGATGATTGCGCCAACAAAGCACACGCTGACATACAACTGGCATAGAAGCTTTCCCGATGACTTCGAATAAAATATGGGTAAATGTTGTATACCAGACTCCACTTTAAGCTAACGCAAACAAATAAAAAAATCAAATAATATCAGCAAGAGCAGATCTGCCAAAGTACCACTGTAACACAAGAACCGCAACATCAAGAATCAACGCAAGAAACGTGCTAGAACGGATATTGCTTTCGTTGAACTGAAAGATACATGAACGACTGTAAAGATAACAGACAGACAGTTAAAAAATTACACTACTACTCTACCTGCTCCTCCTCGTACTCCTCGACTAGCCTGCTTTCGGTAGACTGATGTTGAAATACAGTGGATCGGTAAACAATTCGAATTGATTGAAATCGAAACTAGTCGCTGAACTGAGTTCTGATAGGCTCCAAGTATTTGGTCTACACGTAAGACTTTCTTGATTCAGTTTTCTGAGTGATCACAACTCAAAGTATTTTATCTAAACGTGAGGTTTCTTGATCTACACGTATGACGTTTTGGCGTGATCAAGACCAAAAGCGTTTTGTCTGTACTTAAGGTTCTCTTGAACCAAAGCTATGAGGTTTTGGCACCACCAAGAACCGGAATTTCAATTACCCAAACATGACATCGCTCACCTCCGTAATCAACACGAAACCAAACCTAAACTTATTGAACCTTAAGATTTTTCGATTACCTTTACTTAACATAAATATAGTGCAATAAATGTGAGACAACTAACAATTTTTCGAAACTCAACCACGGTTGAACTGCGAGCCCTCTCTATTTTCTTAAGTTCAACACTTATTGCGAGCTTTTACTGTTTTATTTTGTCAATATCGAGAGATCGGCATATTTTTTAATTAATTTAAACTATCAAACCATTTCACCCATGGGTTTGATTATCACATCATGGATTTGTACATCCGGTGGAGTTTGTAGGCAATAAATTAATACATCCGCAATCGCATTCGGATTGAGTTCCGCCTGAAGTGTTGGCACCATATTACCAGGATGATTGAGTAAATTCGTCTTAACTCCACCAGGGCTGATACACTGTAATAAAGATGTCATAAATGCTGCCGCAACTGTTCGTAACGTCAATATACAACTTACCGTTACTTTAATTTTTGTGTTCTGGCTCAAAAACTCTTGTCGATACATTTCGGTGAGCGCTCTGATCGCGAACTTCGTAGGTGAATATAAATTTAATGGGTTATTTGGCACTATTGGCACACTATGTCCACAGACACTACCGATCATAAAGACATGCCCGTCGATATCATTTGCTTTCATGGAACGAAATGCTTCGCGAGTGCAATAAACCGCAGCTAGAAGATTCGTTTCGAGCACTTTAAGCATTTCCCCTGAATTATTCTCACTCAGTAGGAAACTATCTCCCAAGACGCCAGCGTTGTTGACCAACACAGCTACAGGACCATATTTCTTCTCGATCTCTCTGAATGCGGCATTTATTTCGTCTTCCTTGCGTACATTACATTTAATGTGGTGCATACGTTTTCGCACCTCGGCGTTTACCTCAGCAAGTAATGCTATGTGGCCTTCCATATTTATATCGAGGTTCACTATCACCAACTTGTTATTTGCGAGATACTTAGCTATAGCCGCGCCGATGCCAGAACTAGCGCCAGTGACTACAGCTACGCGATTTTCCCAACGCTCCATGGTTTCGTGGTTTCCACTAAGATTTCCTAGCACTGTTTGCAATGAAGCCCTGGAACAGCAAGTGCATCTATTTATATTCAAATTATGTAAATATAAAAACGTGATATAATAGTAAATGAGGCCCTTTAATATTTTCTTATTTTTCACTTAGTAATGGTCCCTCTTATGTGCTTATCAATATACAGATAATAGATTTTATCAAGTGCCATAAACTTAAGTGGGATCATGCATCAACTGCAACTGTCGTAAAACCAGACCGTCGGGAAAGTTATGCAGCTGACATTTTTATTTACCGCTGTATGGATACCGTGCTTTACGGATAGTATCGTCTGTAGAAGCTTCGTTCTTAGGTCGGTTGAAATGCTTTACTCAAATCTAGAGTTTTGTGTCATAATTTTTAAATTTCTAACAGGAATGGTTTCAGTCTTCTCCTTCATACTTTTGGTACATTTCTGAAGACTGTCGGAATTCGACCCGCCTCACTAAATGTTTGCTTGAAAAACGTCTAAAGGTCGGAGTCTTTAAAGAAACTTTTTTGAAACTTCATGTTTTCCGCTAAAAGGCGCAAGCGTATCAAGCTTTAGTGGCGATGTGAAGAAAATCACTTCAAATAACTTCGCAAACATGAATAAAAAGTGGGCGTCCGAAAAGAGTAAAATCTCGTCATGAGCGACAAATTAAACTGATGTGCATTACAGATCGCTTTAAACATGCATGCACAATAAATTCAATATTTTTCGAAACTACTGGGGTAAATATAGCTACAAGTTCTTTGCAAACTGTACTGAATAAACCTGGATAATGAACGCGACGTCCATCTAAAAACTACTTCCCATTACCCGAATGCAGAAACAGCGGCAAGAGTGAGCAAAATCTCACAAAATTTCGACTTCAGGCTGGGGACAACTTTGTTTTCCGGTAACTAAAGTATAAAACTATTGAAATAGATCTTTCAATAATTCATTACAGATTACAAACCAAAAATATTGATGAAGAAGTAATTGAGCCTCAGACGTGTACAGGAAAAAGTTCAAATCTCAATCCCATTGAGAACTACTGCCATTATTTGGCCACAATGGTAAGATAAAAGCGTCCAAGTGGTCTAAAAAAAAATGAAAAAATTATTGAAGCTGCGACGCTAGATTTCGAAAAGCTTTATTGTCAACCGAAAATTTTGTTGATACAACGACTTTATTTTGACCCTTCATTATTACAGCTATATGCTATAGAAATTCGGTCTTGGACAATAATCCTTGCCAAATTTCTTGAAGATATTTCATGAAACGAAAAAAGTTTCCTATATCAATACTTCATTCCAATTTCCTATATCAATACTTCCAATCAGTTTGTATAATAGCTATATAGTATAGTGGTCCGATATCGGCGATTCCAAGAAATGAACATATTCTAGTTGAGAAAAGGACGTGTGCACGATTTGAGTTTGATATCTAAAAATTTACAGACTAGTTTAAATATATACAAACAGAAATGTCTAAAACTACTCAGCTCGACACACTGATCATTTAAATATAGACATCATTGAGGTTCCGTCCTTCTCCTCTGGGTGCTAAAAACATCATCACGTACTGAATGAACTTTAACCGCTTAATAACCGTCTTCAAGATATACCATATGTACAATGCAATGTTTACTTGAGTGTATACTCCTTTTCTAAGTTTCTTAGAAAGACAAATTATAACATTCTAATTTAATAAAAAAAAATTGAAAATAACAATCACGTTTTTCAACTTTAATTTTTTTAATAATCTATAAAAGACGATCGATTTTGGGGCTAATAGTATCTCATATTAAACCTTAAATAATTAGACTTAAGATCAACAAAATACAAGGTAAACTTTGAAATGATACCACACGAACTATGAAAATCTTTTAAGCCAGTCCCGATAAAATCCTGTTCTAATTCCGAAACTTAAAAGTATCTCAAACTGGTTGTTCACTAATTTCTACATATTTCTAAGACGGTCTCACACCACTTCTGAAAACATTTTAAGCCGGTCCCGAAAAACTCCCGTTCTAATCCCGAAACCTAAACGTACATATATAAAAATGTCTACATCCATTTTCCAATAATTTTAAGGTGATCCTACACCATTTCTGTAAACATTTTAATCTAGTCCCGAAAAAATCCCGTTCTAGCCCCGAATCTAGAAGTATCTCATTTCTTAATAGTTCCAATGTGGTCCCACACCATTTCTGTAAACATTTTAATCTAGTCCCGAAAAAATCCCATTCTAGTCCTGAAACTAGAAGTATCTCAAAATGGTTATACACTCATTCCTAAATAGTTCCAATGTGGTCCCACACCATTTCCGTAAACATTTTAATCTAGTCCCGAAAAAATCCAGTTCTAGTCCCGAATCTAGAAGTATCTCATTCCTAAATAGTTCCAAGGTGGTCCCACACCATTTCTGTAAACATTTTAATCTAGTCCCGAAAAAATCCAGTTCTAGTCCCGATTCTAGAAGTATCTCATTCCTAAATAGTTCCAAGGTGGTCTCACACCATCTCTGCAAACATTTTAATCTAGTCCCGAAACTTAAACATATCTGAGAAAAATTATGTGAAATAGTTTCACCATTGAAGGCGGAAAATAATCTTGCTTACTGATTACAGTTTTGGAAATTACCGAAGTTATAAGTACCCTTATTATGCTGCGTTCTCAATAAATTAAGTATCGCAAACTTTTGCCCAAAAAAAAAAAAAATAAAATGCACGAATAATTTCTAATGAATTTTAGCTATGTTTTATTATTTAATATTTTCAATTTCAACAAACATAAGTATCAGAAGTGAGTTGCTGTTTCAACACTGGCAATCTTAGAATTTTTCACCGACTGGTTTTACGATTAATTCGTGAATCTAGAAAGGGATAACAAAACATGAACTTTTCATTACACACTGAGACCTATTATGAGGGATTACAAACCTGCACGTGCGGTGGCGTCTGTAGGCAATAGATCAACGCATCAGCGATATCTTCGGAGGCCAAGAATACCAAATCTGGTATATCAGGCGGATTTTCGACCATAATCTCGGTTTTCACTGCGCCGGGACTAATGCTCTATTGAACAAAACAGAATTGAATGTAATTAACAATTACTATACAATCGACGTAATGCACACAACTTACGGTGATCTTAATTTTGGTGTTATTCTTAAGAAACTCCTGGCGGTAGATCTCCGTCATGGCGGTGACGGCATGCTTTGAAGATGGATAAATATTTAAAGAGACATTCGGGAAATTCAGTACTACATGCCCACTTATGCTATTGATGAGAAAGACGTGACCATCAGCACCCTGAGCCTTCATCGAACGGAAAGCCTCTCGTGTGCTCCACACAACACCAAACACATTTGTATCGATCACATCGCGTATATCTTGTGAGTTACCTTCTTTCAACATTTCGCCATAACGCACAATGGCGGCATTGTTTACCAGCACCGCCACCGGTCCATACTTGCTTTCGATCTCTTTGAAGGCGGCAATCACATCAGCTTCATCTCGTATGTCGCACTTAATGGCGTGTATACGTTGCTTTGCCTCGTTTTTCACTTCATCGCGCAGGGCTTCGATACGTTCTTTGCGTCGTGCCAAGCCGACAGTCACCATACCGTTATTAGCGAGATATTTCACAATAGCCCCGCCAATGCCCGAACTGGCGCCAGTGACTACAGCAACTCGATTCTGCCAACGTTCCATTTCTATGACTTTTTGCGTTGTATTAACTCTAAAAGACCGTTCTGTACGGTTAGTAAGTACTGACTGTTCTACGAATCGGCATATCACTGCTTTTAAGTGCAGTGCCCATTATTATCAATTTGCCCAATGTATACCTTATGTCAATATGTTATCATCTGTACACATCTTAACCTAAGTAAATATGCTTGTATTGTTGTACAACGTGTCTTCCAAAGTAAACAAGTCCTTTTGAATCCAGCGCCCCATGGTGGTGCCATCTATATGCCGTTACGTCTACGTTAGAATCTGCTATCCTCATCGATTGTCCAGTGAGAATTTCATGTCATTTCATTGATTGGAAGTGAAGTTATTGCATTTTAAGTGTCAGTATGCTTGAGTTATCGGTGCGAAGATGAGCTTCGAACAAAGAGCCAACATTAAATTTGGTTTTAAAATTGGTAAAACTTTTAACGAAACGTTTTATTTCATGAAACAAGTTTATGGCGATGATTGCCTATCCCGTAGCAGAGTGCACGAGTGATTTTAACGTTTTCAAAATGGTCGTGAGGATATACATATGCAAATGATGATCAACATGTGGGGCAATCAAAATCCGTGATCACCGGAAATTCCATCGAATCTGTGCGTGAATTCATCAAAAATCAGCCGAAATCATGATTCAAATTCATGGAAATGGAATTGAACATCTCCAAAACATCGATTTATTGCATTTTGACTGAACATTTGGGCTTACGCAAGGTGTGTGCACGGTTTGTTCCGCAAATTGACTGATGACCAAAAATTGCTCAGAAACCAACATTTGAAAGACGATTATTTAATCAAAAATCACATTTTAACCATTAACCACTCCTCGTATTCACCTGATATGGCAACGTGCAACATCTTCCTTTTCGGAAAAATGCATATGCCCATGAAAGGAAAGCATTATGCAGACGTAGAGGCCATTCAACAGGCTTGCACCGGCATACTGGCGGCCATACCGGCCAACGAGCTAAAACACTCGTTCGACATGCTTTTGGACCGTTCAAAAAGCTATATTGAAGCAGAAGGAAACTGTTTTGAATGAAGGAAATTTGTTTTGCGGATAAAAACATTTGTTCTGGTTTTTTCTTTAAGTCCTGTTTGCTATGGAACGCCCCTTGTTTATTTGATTTGTTGAGAGCATGTGTGCCTCGGCCTTATCTAACATGAGTGGACTGTATAATTAATTTATTAATAAGTATTATAAGAATAAATTCAAAAAGTATTTTACTCCGCAGCGATTAAGTGGCACTCCTTACGACCAACGCATATGTTCATTTTTAAACATTCTCCCGGGCGACGAAAGTGACTGCTGGAAAGGTGACCACAGCTTGAGATCATGTCATGTTCGTTAAGTAAGTGACATTTACGATGACTTTGCGTGTATTTGTTCATATCTGTTGCAAATATATGCTGTTAGTTTCACCTCTTTCTCATCGGACGACGGCGAACCCTTGATTTTACGCTTCTTTTTTATCTTTGTACTATCCTCTGCACTACAACTGTGATTGTTGTACGTGTTTTGTTGGCGGATATCCCAACCGTTTCTGCTCTTTGGCTTTTGGCTCCAATGTTGCTGCGGCCTTTGACTACGTTTATCTCGTTTGTGGTACCACCATGCCATGAAAATTCTCAAGCGTTTTTGAAAAGCGAAAATACAATGGGAGTGCTCGAATAAAAATCAAGAAGCCTAATTGCCTGTCAGGAAAGATTTGCGATAAAAATGCGTCCGATCGATTCTACGGTTCAATCACAAGAGTGGCCATCTTCTGCTGTCATACCTCCATCGTCAGCGTCTTTAATTCTAATGGCGTCATTTAGCTCTACATCAGTCGGGTCAGGATCAAGGGTTGTATCTGTGGAAACTCAACCAGCCTCCCTAATTTCTCCGAAATGAGCACTCTGTGGGAAAAACTAAATAAATACAATAAAATAAGCTTGAAGTCTTCTCTTTCCGTAGTTGTTGCAATCGCTCGTTTCAAATCTTCGTCGAAAGGCTTAGCTGCTTCCAGAATATTTGTACTTTCGTTAATGACGGAAGTGCTTGCGTTAACTTCCTCTTTTGCTTAGGCCTTTTTACTTTTTTCTCATTTGTCTCTCGAAGACACGTTTTGTTCTGCTGCTTTCTACGTTTCCTCTAAACTTCTCACTCCCTTTCACTTTGCTTCTGCCAGACTGCGTAGTTTTTGGTCGCATTTAGTTATCGTGGGCTCCCATGGGCTCGTGCTCCTCCGTTGTGTCATCATCTTCAACATCATATTTTTTATCCTCCAAACTACATCAAATATTAATAAGATCTTCATTTCATACAAAGAGGTCTGAATTAGCGAATGTTGAAAGCAAAAGTAAAAGCAAAGTTCAAGGCAATTTTACAGATATTTTACTCACATGTTCATGAAAATTTGGCATATAGTATACACCTTGAGATCTTAAGCACATAGAAAGCCATACAAATTTAAGGGGGGAGCCTGCTTTAGAGGCTTCAAAAAATCGATTTTTGTTTTACTTACATCTCTTTAAAAATAATCTAAGAATTTGTCCATAAAGTTATAGAAGGAAATTCGAAATATTTTGGAAGCTAGAAGGGAAATAGTGGCCGAGCGTCCAGCAGATATATTAGCGCTTGAACAGAATGCGAAAACTTTGACGCGCGATTTCTCGGTTTTTCATTTTTACGATTTTTTTTACTTGGCGGACAGGATAGAAAAAAAACTAAACGTCCTATGGAATTGGGGCGAAGTTTATTATCTTTGGCAATAAATTATTTTCTATTTAAACAAAAAAAACTAAGAAAATTCAAGTTTGAGCATATTGTTAAACAACATAAAGTCAAATTTTTTTGGTCAAAAACCAGTTTTTTTTTCAATTTTTAAAAAAATTTGTAAAATTTTACACATTTTTTTGGAATTGTTTTTAGTTTAACTAGCAGATAAATTATTAAAAAATATGAATCTCTTTGAATATTTTGTTTCCGATAGAAATTGCGACCTGCATCATGCCCGCCGTCCGACAAACGCATATGCGAGATGCATCGAGCAATTGCTTCCCAAAGGCAGAATATCAAAGATTTCGTATCCAAAAAAATTGTGATTGATGTTTAAATAGATAACTATAAACACTATAAATTTCGTTTCAATCAATTATTTCTTCCCCGCCCAAAAAAAATTCTCAACAAAATCGATTTCCCCTCTAAAGCAAGCTCCCCCTTTAATTGCGCGTTCCTTTCGAGATCTCACCAAATGTATATCGGAGACTAACTTTGACTGCATTTTCTGTAAACATGTGCAATACGTAGCGATACCTATAATGGATGAACCATTTTGAGTTTCCGGACTTTTTTAAAGAAAAAATACAGAAACTTCAAATTTACTGGAGAATGTTTATTATCATTCGAGAGAGCATTTTTAGCATTTATTTTTTTGAAGAGTATCTCTTTCAAATGTTGGCCGCGGCTATGTCGTGCAGAAATTGAAATTTCTTTAAATGGAAAGTCTGTTGGAAAAAGTTAGTTCCAGAAGTATGCTCTCTAAGCCAGGAACATTGTTCTGGCCCTAATTTTTCTAATAAGGTTTATTGTTTTATTGGCTGGGAGCATTGTTGTGATCCTAATTTTTCCAATTTCCATTTGATCCAAATGCCCCTTATAAGGTAAGTTATGCACTTGGTTGAGTGCTTTTTTGGCGGTCCGAAACAAAGCTTCATTTTGACACAACCAAGCGCTGTTCATTTGAGAGGAAATTAGGTTAAAGTTCATTATAGGTATATTTTAGGCGTTTTTATTTTATTGTTTAAAAGAAAAAAATTTAAGAATAGTTATTGTAAACATTCGTTCAAGGTATCCATACACATTTTTTGGTAGAAGATTTAAATTTAAAGCAATATTCTCATCAATCTTAGGAAAAAAGTTTATGTTACTTAGACACTTCTTCTGCTGATAGATGTTTGATATTTGGAAAATCTAATTTTTGTCTCCGCTGGCTCGATACGGCTACACTTTACTCCAACGTATACGCATTAGACAGTCCGAAAATATATGTCTATAATCTCTTTTTTGGGCAACATGATCTTTATGCAAAATCCAATTATCTCAATATCGGAGCTACTGTTAGCCCAAAGAACGCTTTCCTCAACGTTGACAACCATTTATGTCGCATACTATAAAACATGAAAACTATCCGACTGGATTGGATAACGTATTTAAATATTCAATCGGTCTTTTGATGCATCTAACTCCATCCAAGTTTACCCGAAACTACTTGTAGTTTAGACCACCTAAATTTGAAATAAAAAAATTATGAGTATCCATTTCAATGCAGAATTATATTAGAAGTTCCGGCTTGTAAAACGGTCAATACTATTCAGGGAGTCTTTTTGAAGTTGATTGGCATACAAAGAAAAATTATTAATCTTTTAAATAATTTTAAACATTTATTTCCCAAGCTTGAAATAATACCAATATTAGTACCTATTGAATTTATATGCCTTATCACCGAATATCTACTTTTTTTCCTCTGCGCATTTTCCCCCGTAAAATCTCACACTTTTCTCACACAGTGTTATTAAGTATGCTCCGCATAGTTTATTCAAGTCAAAAAATATACTTTTTCTACAAACAGTAAATCATCAGCACGTGATTAAAACAGCTTCTGTGAGCTTAGACACAATGCGTGTAGAGATCAAAATGAAATATTTCTAATAAATGACTTTCTTCCCACGCCATTTGTCTTAGATCTCTCTGCTATATCCTTTTCAAATATTTTTTCCAATACGCTCAAAGACAAACAGTGTGCTACATAAATAATTAATCAGTTAATACAAATACTTTGCTCAGCTTCAGCGTAGTTTGTTGCACAAATAAAAATGGAAGAAAAACAAAAAAAAAAAAAAGAATTAAAGAGAAATAATAAATATGACTATGCTTCATTGCTTCTGTGCAAATATGTAACTAAGGTGCACCACTACGTTGGCCTACTAATCCACGGATTAAAGCAAGTGTCACGCCTACTCATGCTATGCTACTCAGAGAGTAAAAATGTGATTCATGTTTGTCATATTCTCTTTATGTTTTATGCTTTGCTTTGACACACATTTAGTTGATTTGTTTGTTTACAATTACTGATGGGAAATTATGGACTACACAGGACAATATACATAAATATGGTATGAATTACGGGTTTATGTGGAAGGCTTAAGTTGATAATTTGGGTCAGCTTATGTCAAAGAAAACTCAATTTTATCGTAGTAAATACATATCTTTATTTTAAGAAGCTTAACAGAAAATTAAAATTGTTTTTTTTTTTGATATGTTTTGTTGCCTACCTTCAGGCCGCAAAAAATATGTGTGGAAAAAGTCAACAAAAATGCCAAAAAATTGGGTTTTTAATTAAACTTGCTTTGAATTAGATATTACCACTGATTTCACAAATCACGAAATATTTACGGTTAATTTCATTGAGTAAGAGTGGGAAATACTTACCGATATTTGCAGTATAAAGTGCCGATATATTTTGTTGCCTACCTTTAGGCTACAAACAAAATAATAAGAAGGCGAAAAGTCAACAAATATGCAAAAAAAATTGGGTATTTATTTAAACGTGCCTTAGATGAGATATGCTAATTGATTTCACGAATCACAAAATATTTTCGTTGATAAAGAGCTGAAGATGTTTCATATACCTTTTGCAATAACCTATTCTCAGGGCAGCTTATTTCCTCATCTCCTCAAAAAAAAATTTCATTTAAAAAGTTAAATCGAGTATAGGCCGATATATACGACAAAAATTTCACTAGGACTGCCAAAACTGTATTATTTAGGTGTTTTTTAGTTAAGTACTTCTAGGCGTGATATCACCCGGTTCCATAATTGGAAATCTATCTCTCTCAGTTGTCGAAAAATTATGCCCTAAAATTGAAAAATATTTCAATTAATACAACGGGCGTCTACGCCTAAGTTCAACCCATTGCACCACTTCATCAAAACGCAATTACAGAGAACAATTATTTCTTGCAGGCGAAAAAAAAATCCAATATTACTTTTCTCATCAAACTCGACGGCAAAATGCCTGAGTGATTTGTGAATATTTCTTTCTTGAGCGCAAAATGACGCCTAGCAACTAACCGCAACGACAGAGCTAAGACTTCAAAAACCGCATGCATTTGCTACATTTTCTGCACCAAAAGGTTCTACGTCTTCTCCGCCGCCTTGCCGCACACAGTTTTAACAGTAATTTCCAACCGTACCGGCGGCAATCGACAGCAACGGTGCTAGCCTGAGGTATTGAGCGAGCAACTTGTGTATTTAATAGATATATGTATTTGCAGCGGCTATTCTGCTGGGATTATTACGGTGTATTGTGTGTTTGTGTGTGTGTGTGTGCTTGAAATATTTCTGTGGCAATTGATGATTCGAAACGAATCAAACGAGTTGTGGCATAGAATTTTAAATGAACTGCTGCCACAACGATACTTCGAACATTGTGTTGCCGCGTTTTAGACGCTCAAGGCAGCACGCTGGACGCCACACGTTAGACACTAAATAGACACCAGGCGCGCTTGACGCATAGCGAATTGTGTTTTGCGTTTGGTGTATTGGAAAGTGTATCAATTTGAGTAGACGATATCGTCAGTTTCGTTACAGATGCGCTTCGACGCTGTGGCTAATCAATGCGGTGTATGCGAGCGGCTAAGAAATGGCATAAAATCGGCTAAGGAAGGGCATACAATATTGGAGAATGATGAGCAAAGGAATAATTGGCGATTATTCAACAGAACAGTGATAAATTTTATCTTTAAGTTGAAGTACGCAAGTAATATGTGGGCATAAATTTAAGCTGTTGTAGGTAGGCATTTTGTAGACTGTTTCGGTGGATTGAGAAAGATTTTATTGCGTAAAAGAGTCACATTGTATACAATTATTTGTGGAAGAAATATTATCTCTGTTTTATTAAAATGCCGCTGGAGAAATGTATGGATACACAACTAACGTCATCCCATATAGCTCTGCCACGGATGGGGCCTGAGCAAGTACGCGATAACTTAAGATTCAGTTTATAAATTCTCTGTTTTTTAGTTTATTCTAAAGCAGGTTTTAATATCAAATATCTAGTATTCTCATTCTGTAACGGAGCTAATAACTTTTGGTTATTAGGTTAGTCAGAGTACGCTTTAACAAACCGCTAACCGATTCTTAAGGTAATAGTTCAAGAGTAGGTAGATAAATAGGTGGGTTTAGTGGCCATCTCATGACGCATGATAGGTCTAAGGTCCACTCACTCTATTGGCTTCTCTCTATACCATTCCGTGCTTCAATATAGTACAGCAGCGTGAGAAACAAGTTTTATCTGAGCAAGTTATGACACGCCGTCAAGAATCCCTGGACCGATAATTGCGACTCTTTCAGTTCAAGAGTAAAAATAATATAAAGGATTTGTCCGGAAAGTAATAGGACGGATTTTCTTCCGCCGCGACTGTACTTCGGATCGTGCGCGCACCGACTGTATTCGATAGAAGGCGTTCCTAGCTAACGAACGAGCGGCTGGTCAGTTGTCTCCGAAAACCTGGAGAGTCAGGACAAACATTTTCGCGCGACGCGATTCTGTGAGTGGTGCAAGCAAAGCAAGCGTTCGTTAGAGCAGAGGTACGCGATTGAATTCTGTGTAAAACGCGATAAATCTGCTACAGAGACGTTTGATATGATCAAGCAGGCTTACGCAAATGTTGCTTTAGCAAGACGTGGTGTGCTTTGGTGGGCATCAGGTCTTTTTGGAGAGCTGAGAGGAAGCCGCTGATGAAGATCGTGCTGGGAGACCTGCGACTTCGACAAACACCGACAATATGACTCGTGAGCGCAAAATTTTGAACTCAGACCGTCGACTAAGTCTTCGTTTAATTGCCCAGATGTTAAATTTATCAAAATCTGCGGTTCATGACGGTTTGTGACGAAGCAGTTGCGCAAGGTGTGCGCGAAGATGGTCGCAAAATTGCTCACTGACGACCAGAAATTGCGGCGAGTGAAAGTGTGCCAAGAAAATTTGTACATGTATGAAAGTGACTCCCAATTTTTGAATAACGTTATCACAGGTGACGAGCCATGGATCTTTGAGTATGATCCCGAGACAAAGAGTCAATTCTCCTTTTTTTTGAGACGACAGAGGGGATCCAAGCAACATGTACCTCGGCTCTCAAGGCTATTCCGGAGAATGCCTTTTGTGGCGCCTTCAATGCTTGGAAATTGCGCTGACAACGCTGCATCGACGCAGAAGGAACCTATTTTGAAGGTTTTTAAAGAATTGTAACGATTGGTTATATAATATTTTTTTATTCGACTCAGTCCTATTTCCCTGTAAAAGTAAAAGTTTTGGAGTCTTTATAGTATCTTACAATAATTTCTTCCAATATTGTTCAGTTTAGCGTTCGCTCTTTGAGAGATTCTCTCTTGGTATACCAATTGGAGTTAATGACAGTTACCACTGTGAGTGCGACGGTAACCGAACTGAAAAAAGCTTCACCCAGCCCACATGCTTGTGTGAACATCAATTCGAAGCGTGTCTTTACAAGTATTGAACTGGCATCTACGTAGAATAGCAATCAGTTCAAGAGGTTTTACCAAACCGAATCTACTCTTTTTCACCAAATCCTTTCTCCTCGCTTTCAGCAAACTCTTCTAATGAAAAGTAAAATTTTTAGCGCGGCAAATATTTAAGTAAACCAAATTTTTTTTGCTTGCCATCTTTTTCGGCAAACTTGAGCATTGTCTGCCGGCATTGATTTCTTTGTGCCCCACAGCACTCTGAGACAATTCGCTCATCAAATATTGCCAGCCGGGGCAGCGCACGTTTAATGCCTTTTTAATGCAGCCACTTCCGCGTCGCGCGGTTGTGCAGCGCAGTGGCTTCATTTCAGCAGCGGCCGTTATTTTCTTTCTACGAGCATTTTTTAGCGTGTGTGTGTAATACTTTTTCCAAGCACATTTCCTCTTTTGCTAGCCTTTCGGCTTTCTTTTCATTATGACTCTACGCAAATGCCCGCAAGTCGTGCGACTGACTTTTTTCACTTCATCGTTAAACCATTCAACCGCAACGGGTGCCTTGCAACTGTTTTATGTCTATATGTGCATATATATATATATATATATATATGTGTGTGTATGTGTGGGTGTGTGTGTAGTTGGTCTGCCCCAGCAGAAAGTCAATTAGCCATGCCTTAGCATTCCCGTATTTCTATGTGCCGGCGACGTTTCGTGCGCGTTTTTTCAACTACTTAGCGGTTTCCATGACCCTAGTTGTTGGTTTTGTTGTGCTTGTCAACACTATCAGCATTATCATCAACGTCAGCGTCGTTACAGCATCATTCGTTTTTGTCTTCGACCACACTTCATACGCAAGCCAGCAAAAAACGAACAAAAAGAATCCTTTCCAAAGCGTTGCTTTTTCTACGACTTCTCTTTTTTTCCACACTTTTTTCCCTCTCACACTATTTCCGCTCACCAGCTTCGTGTCGCGCGTGGATTTAAGTCGTGGTTTGGGGCATATGGTGTGACAGTAGCAAGAGTCAGAACAGCAACAGATTAAATTTAATAAGATTGTAAAGTCTTTTTTTGGCGGTTTGAACGCTTTTATTCCGCAGCTGCTTTGCCATTCATGCTTCTTATCGTTTCAGCGCAATTTCCATTTCGAAAATGTGCCGTGTGTGTATCTTCAACTTTTGCTTTACGCGGCGAGTTCTACCCTTACTACATACCACATATATGTATATATCGGGCTATATTTGTCTATCTGTTTCCACTTCCTTGTTACAGCTTGCCTTGTCTCCTTACCAGTCTAGCAATTTGTCTATCTTAAGGACTTTGTAGCAGCGGCTGCCTGCTGCTTTGTTGCCTTCACTGCTTATGTTTGTTGTTGTTGCTATAACGGCTTGTTGTCATATCTCCGCGCTTACTAATGATATAGCAATGTAGTGTGGCAAGGATTTAGTAGTCTGCTCTTGGCTGTTTGCAGCTTCTCGTCTCAATGATTAATGAATCCTCGGCCATTCGTATGGAAATGCTTTGGTTAGTTGCTGTTAGTTGACTTGTCTTAAGCCATGTTATCGCTATTGAGCACTACTGCATATGGTATTTCGCTAACTCATCGCCACTCATCGACTTGCCTAATTAGATACGAATTGAACGAAATGCGGTCGAAGTGACAGCAGCAGTTGATTTAACCCATTTTGTGGGTGTGTATGCTATGTGATGCTTGAATCGCAGCATAACCCGCATAAAAGTCTCTGAGGTTAGTATCACATGATGTGTGTTTTTGGCAGCATGCTATTAGTCATTAAGTCAAACGCTCATCAGGTGAAATTGTCTAATTGGCTAAACAGAAAAATTGCATAAATTGGATTTGGATCTTATTTCAACTTTGTCTCCCAGATTCCTATAAGTTAGATAGATTCTAGCGTAATATTTATCTTGTAGCTCCTATCAACGATCTTAAGCTATATGCAAGGAGGGTTCCAAAGTAAACTTTTTGACTCTAGCAGCACCTGGTGGTGACATCTATATGTCGAACGCGTTAGAATCTTTAACGATTGTCCAGTGAGTTTTTCATGACATTTCATTGATTGGAAGTGAAGTTACTGCGTTTTAAGTGTCAGTATGTTTGTGTTATCGGTGCGAAGATGAGCTTCGAACAAAGAGCCAACATTAAATTTGTTTTTAAAATTGGTAAAACTTTTACCGAAACATTTCAATAGATGTAACAAGCTTATGGCGATGATTGCCTATCCCGTAGCAGAGTGCACGAGTGATTTTAACGTTTTCAAAATGGTCGTGAGGATATAAATGACGACATGTGGGCCAATCAAAATCCGTGATCACCGGAAATTCCATCGAAGCTCTGTGTGAATTCATCAAAAATCAGCCGAAATCATGATTCAAACTCATGGAAATGGAATTGAACATCTCAAAAACATCGATTTATCGCTTTTTGACCGAACATTTGGGCTTACGCAAGGAGTGTGCACGGTTTGTTCCGCACAAATTGACTGATGACCAAAAATTGCTCAGAAACCAACATTCGAAGGACGATTATTTAATCAAAAATCACATTTTAAGCATTAACCACTCCTCGTATTCACCTGATATGGCAACGTGCGACTTCTTCCTTTTCGGTAAAATGCATTTGCCCATGAAAGGAAAGCGTTATGCAGACGTAGAGGCCATTCAAAAGGCTTGCACCGGCATACTGGCGGCCATACCGGCCAACGAGCTAAAACACTCGTTCGACATGCTTTTGGACCGTTCAAAAAGCTATATTGAAGCAGAAGGAAACTGTTTTGAATGAAGGAAATTTGTTTTGCGGATAAAAACATTTGTTCTGGTTTTTTCTTTAAGTCCTGTTTACCATGGAACGCCCCTTGTTTATTTGATTTGTTGAGAGCATGTGTGCCTCGGCCTTATCTAACATGAGTGGACTGTATAATTAATTTATTAAAAAGTATTATAAGAATAAATTCAAAAAGTATTCTACTCCGCAGCGATTAAGTGGCACTCCTTACGACCAACGCATATGTTCATTTTTAAACATTCTCCCGTGCGACGAAAGTGACTGCTGGAAAGGTGACCACAGCTTGAGATCATGTCATGTTCGTCAAGTAAGTGACATTTACGATGACTTTGCGTGTATTTGTTCATATCTGTTGCAAATATATCCTGTTAGTTTCACCTCTTTCTCATCGGACGACGGTGAACCCTTGATTTTACGCTTCTTTTTTATCTTTGTACTATCCTCTGCACTACAACTGTGATTATTGTACGTGTTTTTTGGCAGATATCCCAACCGTTTCTGCTCTTTGGCTGTTGGCTCCAATGTTGCTGCGGCCTTTGACTATGTTTATCTCGTCACCACTTTGAAAACGTTTATTTTTGGTTTTGGTACCACCATGCCATGAAAATTCTCAAGCGTTTTTGAAAAGCGAAAATACAATGGGAGTGCTCGAATAAAAATCAAGAACCCTAATTGCCTGTCACGAAAGATTTGCGATAAAAATGCGTCCGATCGATTCTACGGTTCAATCACAAGAGTGGCCATCATCTGCTGTCATACCTCCATCGTCAGCGTCTTTAATTCTAATGGCGTCATTTGGCTCTACATCAGCCGGGTCAGGATCAAGGGTTGTATCTGTGGAAACTCAACCAGCCTCCCTAATTTCTCCGAAATGAGCACTCTGTGGGAAAAAATAAATAAATACAATAAAATAAGCTTGAAGTCTTCTCTTTCCGGAGTTATTGCAATCGCTCGTTTCAAATCTTCGTCGAAAGGCTTAGCTGCTTCCAGAATATTTGTACTTTCGTTAATGACAGAAGTGCTTGCGTTAACTTCCTCTTTTGCTTAGGCCATTTTACTTTTTTCTCATTTGTCTCTCGAAGACACGTTTTGTTCTGCTGCTTTCTACGTTTCCTCTAAACTTCTCACTCCCTTTTACTTTGCTTCTGCCAGACTGCGTACTTTTTGGCCGCATTTAGTTATCGCGGGCTCCCATGGGCTCGTGCTCCTCCGTTGTGTCATCGTCTTCAACATCATATTTTTTATCCTCCAAACTACATCAAATATTAATAAGATCTTCATTTCATACAAAGAGGTCTGAATTAGCGAATGCTGAAAGCAAAAGTAAAAGCAAAGTTCAGGGCAATTTTACTGATATTTTACTCACCAAAATTCACTGAACATGTTCATGAAAATTTGGCATATAGTATACACCTTGAGATCTTAAGCACATAGAAAGCCATACAAATTTAAGGGGGGAGCCTGCTTTAGAGGCTTCAAAAATCGATTTTTGTTTTACTTAAATCTCTTTAAAAATAATCTAAGAATTTGTCCATAAAGTTATAGAAGGAAATTCGAAATATTTTGGAAGCTAGAAGGGAAATAGTGGCCGAGCGTTCAGCAGATATATTAGCGCTTGAACAGAATGCGAAAACTTTGACGCGCGATTTCTCGGTTTTTCATTTTTACGATTTTTTTTAATTGGCGGACAGGATAGAAAAAAAACTAAACGTCCTATGGAATTGGGGCGAAGTTTATTATCTTTGGCAATAAATTATTTTCTATTTAAACAAAAAAAAACTAAGAAAAGTCAAGTTTGAACATATTTTTAAACAACATAAAGTCAAATTTTTTATTCAAAAACCAGTTTTTTTCCCTTTTTAAAAAATTTGTAAAATTCTACGCTTTTTTTTTGGAATTGTTGTTAGTTTAACTAGAGGATAAATTCTTAAAAAATATGAATCTCTTTGAATATTTTGTTTCCGATCGAAATTGCGACCTGCATCCTGCCCGCCGTCATATGCATCGGGCAATTGCTTCCCAAAGGCAGAATATCAAAGATTTCGTATCCAAAAAAATTGTGATTGATGTTTAAATAGATAACTATAAACCCTATAAATTTTGTTTCGATCAATTATTTCTTCCCCGCCCAAAAAAAGTTCTGAACAAAATCGTATTATCTTTCAAGAGAGCATTTTTGGCATTTATTTTTTGAAGATTATCTTTTTCAAATGTTGGCCGCGGCTACGTCGCAGATAGTACATCCCTTGTGTGATGACTCGTTCGAGAATTTCGACTGGTGACTGGCGAACGACATTAGAGATCTTTTGCCTTAAGACCTTAAACGAAGCGGGATTGTCCTCATAGACTTTACAGAAAAAAGCCAACGGTTCGATTTCCCATGATCTTGGTGGCCAATCGATCCGGCCCAAAAATTCAAATTTCTTTAAATGGAAAGTCAAGAAGTCAAGTCAAGAAACATGCTCCCTAAGCCAGGAACATTCTTCTGGTCCTAATTTTTTCTAAAAAGGTTTATTGATTTTATGGCTGGGAGCATTGTTCTGATCCTAATTTTTCCAATAGACTTTCCATTTGATCCAAACGCCCCTCATAAAGTGAGTTATGCATTTTGTTGAGTACTCTTTTGGCGGTCCGAAACAAAGCTTCATTTTGACACAACCAAGCGCTGTTCATTAGAGATCGTGGTCACCTCCGTAAAAGGGATCAACACGAAACCAAACCTAAACTTATTGAACCTTAAGATTTTTCGATTATCTTTTACTTAACATAAATATAGTCCAATAAATGTGAGACAACTAACAAATTTTCGAAACTCAACCACGGTTGAACTGCGAGCCCTCTCTATTTTCTTAAGTTCAACACTTATTGCGAGCTTTTATTGTTTTATTTTGTCAATATCGAGAGATCGGCATATTTTTTAATTAATTTAAACTGTCAAACCATTTCACCCATGGGTTTGATTATCACATCATGGATTTGTACATCCGGTGGAGTTTGTAGGCAATAAATTAATACATCCGCAATCGCATTCGGATTGAGTTCCTTCGGAAGTGTTGGCACCATATTACCAGGATGATTAAGTAAATTCGTCTTAACTCCACCAGGGCTGATACACTGTAATAAAGATGTGATAATTGCTGCCACAACTGTTCGCGCGGTCAATATACAACTTACCGTTACTTTAATTTTTGTGTTCTGGCTCAAAAACTCTTGTCGATACATTTCGGTGAGCGCTCTGATCGCGAACTTCGTAGGTGAATATAAATTTAGTGGGTTATTTGGCACTATTGGCACACTATGTCCACAGACACTACCGATCATAAAGACATGCCCGTCGATATCATTTGCTTTCATGGAACGAAATGCTTCGCGAGTGCAATAAACCGCAGCTAGAAGATTCGTTTCGAGCACTTTAAGCATTTCCCCTGAATTATTCTCACTCAGTAGGAAACTATCTCCCAAGACGCCAGCGTTGTTGACCAACACAGCTACAGGACCATATTTCTTCTCGATCTCTCTGAATGCGGCATTTATTTCGTCTTCCTTGCGTACATTACATTTAATGTGGTGCATACGTTTTCGCACCTCGGCGTTTACCTCAGCAAGTAATGCTATGTGGCCTTCCATATTTATATCGAGGTTCACTATCACCAACTTGTTATTTGCGAGATACTTAGCTATAGCCGCGCCGATGCCAGAACTAGCGCCAGTGACTACAGCTACGCGATTTTCCCAACGCTCCATGGTTTTTGTGGTTTCCACTAAGATTTCCTAGCGCTCTTTGCAATGAAGCCCTGGAACAGCAAGTGCATCTATTTATATTCAAATTATGTAAATATAAAAACGTGATATAATAGTAAATGAGGCCCTGTAATATTTTCTTATTTTTCACTTAGTAATGGTCCCTCTTATGTGCTTATCAATATACAGATAATAGGTTTTAACAAGTGCCATAAACTTAAGTGGGATCGTGCATCAACTGCAACTGTTGTAAAACTAAGCCGTCTTGAAAGTTATACAGCTGACATTTTTATTTACCGCTGTATGGATTCCGTGCTTTACGGATAGTATCGTCTGTAGAAGCTTCGTTCTTAGATCGGCTGAAATGCTTTACTCAAATCTAGAGTTTTGTGTCATAATTTTTAAATTTCTAACAGGAATGGTTTCAGTCTTCTCCTTCATACTTTTGGTACATTTCTGAAGACTGTCGGAATTCGACCCGCCTCACTAAATGTTTGCTTGAAAAACGTCTAAAGGTCGGAGTCTTTAAAGAAACTTTTTTGAAACTTCATGTTTTCCGCTAAAAGGCGCAAGCGTATTAAGCTTTAGTGGCGATGTGAAGAAAATCACTTCAAATAACTTCGCAAACATGAATAAAAAGTGGGCGTCCGAAAAGAATAGAATCTCGTCATGAACGACAAATTAAACTAATGTGCATTACAAATCACTTTAACCATGCTGGCACAATAAATTCAATATTTTTCGAAACTACTGGGGTAAATATAGCTACACTTCGCAAAATGTACTGAATAAACCTGGATAATGAACGCGACGTCCATCTAAAAACTACTTCCCATTACCCGAATGCAGAAACAGCGGCAAGAGTGAGCAAAATCTCACAAAATTTCGACTTCAGGCTGGGGAAAACTTTGTTTTCCGGTAACTAAAGCATAAAACTATTGAAATAGATCTTTCAATAATTCATTACAGATTACAAACCAAAAATATTGATGAAGAAGTAATTGAGCCTCAGACGTGTACAGGAAAAAGTTCAAATCTCAATCCCATTGAGAACTGCTGCCATTATTTGGCCACAATGGTAAGATAAAAGCGTCCAAGTGGTCTAAAAAAAAATGAAAAAATTATTGAAGCTGCGACGCTAGATTTCGAAAAGCTTTATTGTCAACCGAAAATTTTGTTGATACAACGACTTTATTTTGACCCTTCATTATTACAGCTATATGCTATAGAAATTCGGTCTTGGACAATAATCCTTGCCAAATTTCTTGAAGATATTTCATGAAACGAAAAAGTTTCCTATATCAATACTTCATTCCAATTTCCTATATCAGTACTTCCAATCAGTTTGTATAATAGCTATATGGTATAGTGGTCCGATATCGGCGATTCCAAAAATTAACATATTCTGGTTGAGAAAAGGACGTGTGCACGATTTGAGTTTGATATCTAAAAATTTAGAGACTAGTTTAAATATATACAAACAGAAATGTCTAAAGCTACTCAGCTCGACACACTGGTCATTTAAATATAGACATCATTGAGGTTCCTTCCTTCTCCTCTGGGTGCTAAAAACATCATCACATACTTAATGAACTTTAATCGCTTAATAACCGTCTTCAAGATATACCATATGTACAATGCAATGTCTACTTGAGTGTATACTCCTTTTCTAAGTTTCTTAGAAAGACAAATTATAACATTCTAATTTAATAAAAAAAAATTGAAAATAACAATCACGTTTTTCAACTTTAATTTTTTTAATAATCTATAAAAGACGATCGATTTTGGGGCTAATAGTATCTCATATTAAACCTTAAATAATTAGACTTAAGATCAACAAAATACAAGGTAAACTTTGAAATGATACCACACGAACTATGAAAATCTTTTAAGCCAGTCCCGATAAAATCCTGTTCTAATTCCGAAACTTAAAAATATCTCAAACTGGTTGTTCACTAATTTCTACATATTTCTAAGACGGTCTCACACCACTTCTGAAAACATTTTAAGCCGGTCCCGAAAAACTCCCGTTCTAATCCCGAAACCTAAACGTACATATATAAAAATGTCTACATCCATTTTCCAATAATTTTAAGGTGATCCTACACCATTTCTGTAAACATTTTAATCTAGTCCCGAAAAAATCCCGTTCTAGCCCCGAATCTAGAAGTATCTCATTTCTTAATAGTTCCAATGTGGTCCCACACCATTTCTGTAAACATTTTAATCTAGTCCCGAAAAAATCCAGTTCTAGTCCCGATTCTAGAAGTATCTCATTCCTTAATAGTTCCAATGTGGTCCCACACCATTTTCCCGTTCTAGTCCTGAAACTAGAAGTATCTCAAAATGGTTATACACTCATTCCTAAATAGTTCCAAGGTGGTCTCACACCATCTCTGAAAACATTTTAATCTAGTCCCGAAACTTAAACATATCTCAGAAAAATTATGTGAAATAGTTTCACCATTGAAGGCGTAAGATAATCTTGCTTACTGATTACAGTTATGGAAATCACCGAAGCTATAAGTACCCTTATTATGCTGCGTTCTCAATAAATTAAGTATCGCAAACTTTTGCCCAAAAAAAAAAAAAATAAAATGCACGAATAATTTCTAATGAATTTTAGCTACGTTTTATTATTTAACATTTTCAATACTTTCAACTTCAACAAACATAAGTATCAGAAGTGAGTTGCTGTTTCAACACTGGCAATCTTAGAATTTTTCACCGACTGGTTTTACGATTAATTCGTGAATCTAGAAAGGGATAACAAAACATGAACTTTTCATTACACACTGAGACCTATTATGAGGGATTACAAACCTGCACGTGCGGTGGCGTCTGTAGGCAATAGATCAACGCATCAGCGATATCTTCGGAGGCCAAGAATACCAAATCTGGTATATCAGGCGGATTTTCGACCATAATCTCGGTTTTCACTGCGCCGGGACTAATGCTCTATTGAACAAAACAGAATTGAATGTAATTAACAATTACTATACAATCGACGTAATGCACACAACTTACGGTGATCTTAATTTTGGTGTTATTCTTAAGAAACTCCTGGCGGTAGATCTCCGTCATGGCGGTGACGGCATGCTTTGAAGATGGATAAATATTTAAAGAGACATTCGGGAAATTCAGTACTACATGCCCACTTATGCTATTGATGAGAAAGACGTGACCATCAGCACCCTGAGCCTTCATCGAACGGAAAGCCTCACGTGTGCTCCACACAACACCAAACACATTTGTATCGATCACATCGCGTATATCTTGTGAGTTGCCTTCTTTCAACATTTCGCCATAACGCACAATGGCGGCATTGTTTACCAGCACCGCCACCGGTCCATACTTGCTTTCGATCTCTTTGAAGGCGGCAATCACATCAGCTTCATCTCGTATGTCGCACTTAATGGCGTGTATACGTTGCTTTGCCTCGTTTTTCACTTCATCGCGCAGGGCTTCGATACGTTCTTTGCGTCGTGCCAAGCCGACAGTCACCATACCGTTATTAGCGAGATATTTGACAATAGCCCCGCCAATGCCCGAACTGGCGCCAGTGACTACAGCAACTCGATTCTGCCAACGTTCCATTTCTATGACTTTTTGCGTTGTATTAGCTCTTAAAGACCGTTCTGTACGGTTAGTAAGTACTGACTGTTCTACGAATCGGCATATCAGCGGATTGCTTTTAAGTGCAGTGCCCATTATTATCAATTTCCCCAATGTATACCTTATGTCAATATGTTATCATATGTACACATCTTAACCTAAGTAAATATGCTTGTATTGTTGTACAACGTGTCTTCCAAAGTAAACAAGTCCTTTTGAATCCAGCGCCCCATGGTGGTGCCATCTATATGCATCTATATATATATATACGTCTACGTTAGAGTCTGCTGTCCTTATCAATTGTTCAGTGAGAATTTCATGACATTTCATTGATTGGAAGTGAAGTTATTGCGTTTTAAGTGTCAGTATGTTTGTGTTATCGGTGCGAAGATGAGCTTCGAACAAAGAGCCAACATCAAATTTGTTTTTAAAATTGGTAAAACTTTTACCGAAACATTTCAATAGATGTAACAAGTTTATGGCGATGATTGCCTATGCCGTAGCAGAGTGCACGAGTGATTTTAACGTTTTCAAAATGGTCGTGAGGATATAAATGATAACATGTGGGCCAATCAAAATCCGTGATCACCGGAAATTCCATCGAAGCTGTGCGTGAATTCATCAAAAATCAGCCGAAATCATGATTCAAATTCATGGAAATGGAATTGAACATCTCCAAAACATTGATTTATCGCATTTTGACCGAACATTTGGGCTTACGAAAGGTGTGTGTACGGTTTGTTCCGCACAAATTGACTGATGACCAAAAATTGCTCAGAAACCAACATTGGAAGGACGATTATTTAATCAAAAATCACGTTTTAAGCATTAACCACTCCTCGTATTCACCTGATATGGCAACGTGCGACTTCTTCCTTTTCGGTAAAATGCATTTGCCCATGAAAGGAAAGCGTTATGCAGACGTTCAACCATTCAGACCATTCAAAAGGCTTGCACCGGCATACTGGCGGCCATACCGGCCAACGAGCTAAAACACTCGTTCGACATCCTTTTGTACAATGCAAAAAGCTATATTGAAGCAGAAGGAGACTATTATGAATAAAAGCCCATCTGCTTTCTTTTTTTTTGTTAAGTCCTGTTTACTTTGGAACGCTCTTTGTAATCATGTGACAAGTTCCATGCCGATAAGGTCACACCTTTATAATCAGCAATCACTTCAGAGTGATTATGAATTGAGAACACTGTTATATTACAAAAATAATCAGAATCAAGTTCTTGTAAGAAAATTTGTGTGTGCGAAGTTAACTTCACTTTTTCTTTTTTAAGATTTTTCGCATTGAATCATAAGATTCCCATCAAAACTGGCGCTAACTTTACTTCCTTCGATTGAGCTTCGTAATTTAACTATTAAGAATGTATGTATGTGTTATGTAAAAATTATTACAACAAATATGGAAATTGAGTTGCTCATTTTATGGTAAAAATTCACGGATTTATTTGTGTACATATCTCTCCGTTATGCTTGTATATATACATACACACATACACATAGACACTCAGCTCATTTTTCTCGGCTTATCAACGGACTTTGCCAAGCGTCTACTCAATTACAGAAATTTTTCAGGTGAAAGTTAAGCAACAACAACTAAGCTGCTTTATTTTACCATTTATATATATGTGCACACATGTATATATGTGTGTATAAGTTTAGCTAAATGAAATTGCGTTAGCAAAGTAGAAAAGTTAGTTGATAAGCCGTCTGCAAGGATTATGACATTTTCCGAAAACTTCAATACTTGAAAAAAGTTAAAACGACAACAGGCAAGATACAACGAGAAAGGAACCTACACACAAGCATACAGCCGCGTAACGCATAAATTATGCAGATAAGCGCCACACGCCCATCTATACACATACTTGCAGTTTCGTCTAGTGCTAAGCTAACAAAAAGACTAGTCTTTGGCGCATGTGCGGCACTGCTTACATTGCCTGCCGGCTATTGACATACCGTTGCTCTTTGCACGTGTGCACTCAACACGCCAAGCCCAGCCTCGCGCACGCACATACACACATATAAGCAAGTAGGTAAATATACAATGTTGCATTGGAAGGCAGGCTTTAACGGTTTCATGTGTAGTTTCGAAGTGAGTGTGTGCGCAATTACTAGTTGCTAGTAGGCAGCTATCATTGTCAGACTGTCTTTGCTCAAATGCAGATTATTTTCACTGCCACAAATGCCACTAACATGCTGCTACTTTGCGTTGAATGGAATCTGCTCAGCCGCTTTTTAATGCAAATTCAACTTCAGATGCTGCTTTTTTGCTTTTAGTCTACAGCCTTTTAGACTATTTTTCTTTTTTCGAATACACTAAGATTTTTGGCAAATTAAAAGTGCGAAACTAAGGTTTAATAACACTCACAGCATAAAAAGGGTATAAAAAATCATTAACTTGATGATCAGTTTGTATGGCAGCTATATGCTATCATGATACGTTATCAGTGGTTCTGATAAATGAGCAGCTGCTTTGTAAGAAAATAACGTACCAGATCGATATCTCATATCTCAATTGAGAGGCTAGACACACTAACATGGTCTTATGAACTCTATGCAGCTGATTATGCTAATCACTTATTTATCATGTATATAGAGATATTCAGCTACAAGGATATGTTGGTTGTTGAAATTATCCATTTACATAGTTTTAGAACTGTCCGTGGGTGGGACTGATTTTATCCAATGTAACCAGTTCTACCAATAAAAAAAATGTATTGGCTTTGCTCCTAAATATAAGCTTCACATTTCCGAAAACAAAACAGAAAGCAGGCAAACTTTCATGCACCTAAAAATATGCAATATAAGCTGACTAATAGTTTAAGATCTGGATGCATAATAATATTCCCCAATAGAAGTTTTCAAAGAGTTGCAACTACCGTTATGTCTGCCCGTCGAACGGACAATATTCTGTGCTCATACAAATGTTGAAAAACTGATTTTGTTTCACCGTTAGAAAATATTCCGCAATTAACTTTGAAGAATTATTTCAGGGTTGATAGTTCTTGGCCGAAAAAAATCAGATTTCGCTCCATAAGTCTAACTGATATGGAAACACAACCAAAAGAGATTTTCCGACGCCACATTTTGTTGGTTCAGCTGTGTGGATGGTTCAGCAGCTGTCAGCTGAACTGGGAAAAACAAAGCTGTTTTCTTAGATTACCAGCGCTAGATGAATTAAAGTTTAGAGCATTAACATTGAAGACAACAGAAGAGATTTGCAAACAATGCTTTATAAAAAGTGTTACAGTGATCGGATTTAGTTCAAATATGCGCCGTTTCGTGCGATAATCTGTTTCCATCTAGACGGCAACTTCATAATACCCCCCTCGTAGAAGCCACGCTCCTAATTTGCAAAGAACTCGGGCAGCCACTTTTCACAAGCCTCTTTTGAGTTCAATTTTACACCAACAAGGGCGTTCGCCACGGACAGGAACAGGTGGTAGTCACTTGGGCTATATAGTGGATGCGATAAAACCTCCCATCCAAGCTCCCGTAGCTTCTGACGAGTCATCAACGAAGTGTGTAGTCTGGCGTTGTCCTGGTGGAACACCAAACCCTTCCTCTTGGCCAATTCTAGACGCTTCTGGTCGATCGCCTGCTTCAAGCGGTGCGGTTGTTCGCAGTAGATGGTAGAATTAAGCATCTGGCCATATGGGAGCAGTTCATAGTGGAAGATTCCCTTCCGATTCCACCAAACACACAGAAAAACCTTCCTGGCCTTCAATTCCGGCTTGGCCAGTGCTTGGAACAATACACCGGCCTTCGACCACGACCGTTTTCACTTGATATTGTCGTATGTGATCCATTTTCCGTCGCCAGTTACCATCTGCTTCAAAAATAGGTCGAGTTCGTTCCGTATCAGCAGCATATCGCAGGCGTTGATTCGGTCCAGAAGGTTTTGTTGCGTCAAATCGGCACCCAAACATCAAGCTTTTCTGTGCATCCAGCCTTCTGCAGATGTTTTAAATTGGTTTGGTGACTAACTGCCATCTTCTGGGCGATGTCACGAGATGCCACATGCCGGTCCAACTCGATGTTTTTCCATAATTCGTCGTCAGAGGTCTTCCGTCGTCTGGCTTATCCATTGTGTCTGAATCGTCGAAACCATTCCTCCGTAGTTCGAAGTGATAGAGTACCATCCCCCAAAACATCATTAATCTCACGGAACATTTCTCTAGCGGATTTGCCTTTAATGAAGAAAAACTTTAAAATAGCGCGAATTTCGACGTTAGGGAACACCATGTTTACCTGTCTATAACTGTTAAACGCAATATCCAAACTAATCATTCATAGCGTCGTTTTATAGGTTATGTCAAGACCTTTCAAAGATGTATAGTACTGCCAGATTAGAGCTCTGTAGCGCTTTACACATTACCGCGAAATTCAACAGGACAAAAAGGCGGAAGGGAGATATTTGACAACCTAATATAATGAATTCCATCGATTCGACCTAAAAAAGGAATGGTTCCAAGCCTATTGCTGTTAAGCATCGCCTACAGAATGGAATGGAAAAATGGAGAGAGCGCATTATAAAGGTGTGACCTTAGCGGAGTGGGACTTGTCAAATCAAATTTGGCCCGGACTGGTGTATTTAAACTGTGCGCAGTATACCACATCTCACCCAAAATACTCTTTCAGTAAATAATGCTACAACAGCGCCATCTGTTGTTCGACGAATTTCGCATAATCACAGAAAACAACAGAAAAACCGTCAACTAGTTGCAGCTGGTTAAAAGTTTCAGTTATTGTACGATGCTATTACAGAAAACTAGTGGAATACATATAATGGAGCACATTATTTTGCAAAAGCAAAAAATGTTGCTCGAGTAGGAAATTGAATTTAGTCTTATTGCATTTGCAATAACTTCAGAAGTACCAGATATTTATGTGCATACTATATATATACCGATAAATATACACATGTACACACACACGGATATACAAGTGCATGCCTGCAAGCAGTGCGTTCGGTCTCATCGCATTTGCACAATATTTATTTAATACTTTTTGAAAAAAAAAGTTGTTATTTGTTGTTTCCTACTGCCGGCATGCGAAATATTGAAATGCAAATGGTGAAGAGTGCCGGAGACATGCGTCGGCAATGAAAATTGCTGTTGACTTGCCGACAGACGACGATGACTGTGTCGGAATTGCTGCGAGCGAATAACGATGCAGCCACTCAATGTAGCTGAGGAGCCGTGTCACTTTGGCGGAAGATTTTACTTTTCTTACACTTAGTTGTTGTTGTTTGGTTGTTTTTTGTGTTGTCTTGCACTACATCGTTGCTTCTAATGCTGCTTCTTCCCCTCTCTTCTTCTTCTTTTTCGTCTTCACTTCATCTGCTTCTTGCTAAAATATATGTCTCTATATCCGCTCTTCAGCAGCACTTTCATTTGATTCATTCTCTATTGCATATCCATTGTTTGCTTGTGTGTGTATATATTTGTGTGCATGTGTGTGCAACATAAAATGCAATACTTTTGCCATTGTGTGTGAAATTATTACTGACAATAAGAATTTTGCACTTTGACACACGCAAACAACATTAAAGAAATGTGAATAAAAGTGAGTTGCTTGCAAATCAAATTGTGAGGAAGTGGAATATCATGTTATATTGCGCTTTTATTGTTGTTATTGTAATATTTTAGCATGTTCTAGGTTGCTGAAAAGCAATATGAAGCGTGTGGTTTAAGTAAGCAGATAAATACTGGCGTTAATATACAGTTAAAGAGATTCGTGGTGGTAGAAAAAGTATTGTCACTCGATCTCTTGAGATGACCATTCCGACGATCTTGAAATAAAACCCTACCGGCTACTTTGAAGGTCTAATACCTTTCACAAATACAAAAGATTCCTTACAGAAACTTGATTGTGAGCGGTTGAAATGTGCCGAGTTCACTGTGCTTGGTCGGATAAAAATCCGGGTGCGTTTCGGTTACATAGACCCGACTGTTGTGAGAACAAATTTTGAGCGATCATTTTGTATTGCAGCTACATGCTGTTACTCGTTTAGAACAATTTCTTCTGAGCTTGCACCGGTACTTTAGATCATATCCCACGCCAAATTTCTTGCAGATATTTCGTTATATGAAGAAGTTTCCCATACAAGCACTTTATTGCGATTGTTCGGTTTGTATTGCAGCTATATGCTTTAGTGGTCCGATATCGGACATTCCGACAAATAAGCAACTTCTTAATGAGAAAAATATGGGTGCAAAATTTCGGATTGGTACCTCCAAAACTTTATTTCTGGTTAGTTCCACAATGAAACTTTCGATAACAGACTCCAACCGAACGATTTCGCCGGCCCATAACTCAATTCGTCAGTATATGTATAAAGCTACATCAAGGCATCAAGATAGTGTCTCGATGGGCCGAAAAACACCGAAACAAGGGACCATGGAACTATATGATGATAGTAATTGTTCCAATGACCTTCGAAATACAGAAAAAGTTTCATGACATCCTCAAAAGAATTCAAGATTTTTTTTGCCGAATGAATAAAATATCAAACGGAATATATGGTACTCGAGAGATCAAACAAGAGAAAAAAATATTCCAGTATAGTTTCTTACAAAAATCTGCAATCATTAAAAATGTAAGAAAATGTGGTTACCTTGAAGATCCTTTGGAGTCTTTTAAGCATTAGGAGGAATCCCAAAAGATAACAAAACGATTATTGCATTGTGTATACCTCTCTACTATGGTCAAGTAGAGAAAGGTTCAGTTTCGGTTGGTGTCTCACAGGAACTAAGTTTGCAAGGTATTACATATGGAGAGTTTTGAAGTTTTTTTGATTTTAAGGCTGAGCAAAAGACTTTGATTAGTAATAGGTACGAGGGGAGAAAGTTGATGATAATCAAGCATGGGAGGTAAGGTACACTAAGCATGCCAGATCACCGGAGACTCTATGACGTATATATGTATATATATATAAGTAATCAGCGTTTCGAGTTGAGTTGGAACCGGCGCTACGAAGTACTAAAAATTGGATTTCAAAGTACGGTTGTCAAAAGATTAGATGGTCATGCAAAAAGATGGTTAGAATCATTCGGGAACTCATTGCATATCGTTGCTGGAAATATATTTGATACATCCCGGTCGCTTGTGGATAAGTAGTAGTTTAGCCTTCTACAGTGTCTAGAACGAAGCTGCCACAATCACGCTCGATACTCGCGGCAACTCGAGCTCATTGAGTACAATGCGTGATGGTTTGAATCCAAGTACGCCATCCACTGAGAGGGAGTCGATGAAGATGTTTATGGTTTCACTGTAAACTTCGGTCAGTGCATGTCTGAATTTAGTTGCGTCCGAAGCTTGATCAGCATAATATTTTATGTCGTCGACGGAGTTGAGAAAGGAACTTTTGATGCTCCTAGAAGGAGGTTCTGCTTCAAGTAGGTGACTGCAAAGATGATTTCTTCAAAAACACTCCAGCATAAACTACTTGGAGAAGAGTTCATTACGCTGCTCCCTAATTTAAAGCATGTGGGCCGCACTGTGTAGATGTGCGATCATCAAGAGCCATTTCGTTATAGTCCGGAATGCAGTGTTCTGATATGCCTGAAGCTTCCACGTCTGTGTTTCACGGCATTCAGGCCACCATATTGATGCGGCGTAGTTAAGGACCGGCCAGTCAATTGTCTTGTATGTTGCCAATAACGTTGCTTTGTCTATGCCCCCTTGTCCTACAGACTAGCGACTTGAAGATATTGTTGCGGCTCTGCACTTCGGCAATAATCGCGGTCGTGTTAGGAGTGAAGGAGCACAGGCTGTCTCTTCACTGATTCCATGCACAAATTCCTCAAAACTATTTCAAAGCAAATGGAACAACCGAGTAAATGTCAGCAAAACCCAAATTTTTCAATAGGAATTTGATAAACTCTGAGCTACCGCCTAAACGCACACATGCACGGCGCTCTGCTGTTCGCCACACAAAGGCAATCAGCGTCATAAGTGCTACAACAATCCGCCACAATGGCTACATCAGAGTGTTGCAGATAATTTCATTATTGCACGCATTGTTGTATGCTCCGATGGCGGTTGCTGTCCACCTAGAAGTCTGCAATGATCACGACAACTAAATAATGGACTGTAGCAAGCACGCGCCTACACACACACGCATCCACACGCAAAACTGTCGCAGCCCAAAGTGCATTTGCCACATAATGAATCCCCATTGGCAGTGCCGAGTGGAAAATAACAACAACAGCAACAATAGTGATAATGACGAAAACAACAACAGCACTATATAACAAAATTAACAACAACAAAAAAGAAAAACACACGGCAACCACAACAGCAATGGCGTTGATTATTAGAAAAACAACAATAACAACAACAAGAACTAAAAACAACAACAACAGATCTAGCAACCATAACAGGAATGACGATGATTATTACAAAAACAACAACACAAACATTACAACAATAACAACAACAACTAATCTTGCAACAACAACAATAAACACTAAAATATACAACAGCAGGAACAGAGATACCATCATCGATACCAAAATAACAACAAACACCTAAAAATACAACAGTAATAGCTAAGTTGAAACCAACAACAATGAAAACAACCAAACACCTGCACTAATCCATACACATATGTATGTACATATACTGCTGACAGAATTGACACCATGCTACAGTCTGGCATCATGCTTTGCCTAACTGTTTCGAACGCACGCATACATACATACATACTAAGGAATACTTATAGCACGCTACGGCACAGCGCACACACACACATACACACTAAAAGCTCATTTTTGAATATTTTATTTTTCGAATCGTGAAAAAATTTTATTTTTTATATTTTTTTTCCCCATTTTTTGTATTTCTTTTTTCATTTAATATTTTCTAATTATGTTTGGTGATTTTTTTTTTTTTCTAATTTTTACGTTCTTTAAATTCTTTTTTAATTTATTTTCTTACATTTTTTTGTAATATCTTTTTTAACCTTTTCATATATTTTTTCTCTTTTTTCTCTTTTTTCTCATTTTTTGTATTTTATCTTCTTTTTTTAATTTTTTTCTTTTTTTAATTTTTTTCTTTTTTTAATTTTTTCTTTTTTTAATTTTTTTCTTTTTTTTTAATTTTTTTTTGTTTCCTCAACACTTGCCTTGTTTGTCCCAGCAACAGCGGTGTAAAGTGCTCTCCAGTGTCAGGCAAAATGAACATGAAAATTGCACTTTGTGAAAACACTAACCGCCTCTACACACCGCTGTGCCTCACTGGACATACCACAACGGCTTCGCCAACGGAATTACACTGATATTTGCAAAAATGGTACTCTCTTAGAGGGTTCCGTGTAAATTATGCTGGGCGAAGTGCCGCATGGTCTGGTTAAATTGAAACTTTTGTTTATTTGTATGTGTGTGAGTGTGAATGTTGGCGTTTGGTATTTTTATTGCTGCTGCAAGTAATGAAAATGAAAATTGCATAACGACAATGGGGAAATCGCATTTCATATACTAATTAGGGAAACGCACAGACACTTTTAGTGAATATTGTGTCCGCCTAAATGTAGGCAACAGTATAGAATGCACCGGAGTATGATTAGAAAATAACCAACGAAGATCTGGCAGAAAGTTATGGCAAAAGAAAAATTTTATTTATTGTAGCAAATTATAGTATTACACCCTTGTACCTTGTACAGAGTTGAAAAACCAATGAGTTTCAGACTAAATATTTTTCAATATATTTTAAACTGAACAAACAAGAAGTAAATAAAAAAATTTTACTAATTATAAAAAAAAGTTGCGATTATTTAAATATTTAAGATTTTTTTTACTATGTTTGATCTCAAAAATGAAGTTGGCAACTCTTTCAAGCACAAACTGGTATTTATTTATAAAAACAAACTTTTGAAAAATATTTTTTATATGAAATTTTTGAGTTGAAAGATAATTTTAATTTAACATTTTTAATTAAATTAAAAAAATTGTTTTAACTCCTCGTCATCGAAAACTAAAAAAAAAATTGTTTAATGAAAATAAATGAAACTGTTTTCTGAATCGACAATCAAAAATAATTATATTTCGAAAAATTTTTAATTAAATTAAAATCGCTTTTATCTTAAAACAAAAAAATAATATAATGATATAAAAATATTATATTATAAATTATTATATAACTAAAAAAATATATTAAAGAAAGTTTTTAAAATAAAATTTGAAAATATTAAACACAGTAACTTAAATATTCGTCCGGGATTTTGTACCATTTTGTAAAAATAAAAGCCGATGGAAAAATATCAACTTGTATACAGCTGGAGCAAAGTTTTATATTTTTTGTAAAATTAATATAATAATATTTTTTTTTGACCAACCAAATGCAATAAATGTTTTTTAAAACATAAAATTTATAATAATCGTAAAACAAACGACAAATATATTAAACAAAAATTTTTCAATAAATTAAAATTATTGAAAACACACAGCTGGAACAGTATAATACATTTTTTTTTTTTGTACCGCCCTAATGCAATAAATACGTTTTGTACCCAAAATCCTTAATGATTATTCATTTATTTTATTATTATTCATTTTATTTATATAATTAAAAATTATTTTTAATAATACTAATTATTAATATTTTCAACATCTGTAATAACATTATGCAACATTTCCAACCACCCTAGTAGTATAAAAATTACCGTTCCGACGCTGCTCACATGCATACATTACCCACGGCAGGAAGGGCTAACGAATGAGTCATTGAAAGCCTTTGCAATTTGATGCTCTCATTGTTGGTAACCAACAAAAACAAAAAGTATAAGAAAAACGGGCAAAAATTGGGAATAAATCGCATGAAATAAAAATCATTTGAATGCCTCCGAATGGAAATCGCGGGCATTTGGCGGTCATCAATGCCAACGACTGACGCCGCCGCCGTCGCTGCCTACCCGCAGCGCGTGGTCGTTTGTGAAAAAGACATTTTAGTATTGTTATAAAATTTTTATGTTGCGATTTTCGACTGCCATAAAAGCGCAAAGCAAAAACAAAACCAAAAAGAAAAGAAATGAAAAGCAAAAACAAAAAGAAAAGAAGTGAAAAGCAAAAACAAAACCAAAAGGAAAGAAATGAAAAGCAAAAGCAGCGCATAAATCGCACAACGCTTGGCGAATATGATTGCGCTTCGTTGAAATTTAATAAAAATCTGCTACTCGCTCGCGTGCGTAGGTGTGCGCTGTTGCAGCAACCATTCAGCGTGATGTAGCGGTGTTTCTAGAGCTGCCGCCGCCGTTGCGAATATTCATAAATACTATATGCCCGCGTATATTTGATTGGCATCGATGTGATGACGTGCGCGCTCAAATTTTCCGCATAAAGTATTTTCATTGTCAGCGCGCTGCTTTCATGCACACACACATACATACATCTGCATAAAATCATATACTTACATATGTATATAGGTAGACATACGTATAAAAATGCATAAAACTTTACCGCTTTGTGCGAGCTCTGACGCTCCAAAGTGAAGCGAAAAGCTGCGTGTAAATCAAGTTCATTCTACGCACTTTAAACAGCACAAAAATAACGGTTTCATAATTTCGCGGAATTTCCGTTACTTACACAGCTATTAATACTAATTCTAAATTTAGAATTTGGCTCAGTTTGGATTTCTCGGTAAATGAAAGTGAGAAGTCTGTTTTGGAAATATTGCGATCAATCTATATATCGGGTGATTTTTTAAGAGCTTGATAACTTTTTTTTAAAAAAAAACGCATAAAATTTGCAAAATCTCATCGGTTCTTTATTTGAAACGTTAGATTGGTTCATGACATTTACTTTTTGAAGATAATTTCACTTAAATGTTGACCGCGGCTGCGTCTTAGGTGGTCCATTCGGAAAGTCCAATTTTGGGCAACTTTTTCGAGCATTTCGGCCGGAATAGCCCGAATTTCTTCGGAAATGTTGTCTTCCAAAGCTGGAATAGTTGCTGGCTTATTTCTGTAGACTTTAGACTTGACGTAGACCCACAAAAAATAGTCTAAAGGCGTTAAATCGCATGATCTTGGTGGCCAACTTACGGGTCCATTTCTTGAGATGAATTGTTCTCCGAAGTTTTCCCTCAAAATGGCCATAGAATCGCGAGCAGTGTGGCATGTAGCGCCATCTTGTTGAAACCACATGTCAACCAAGTTCAGTTCTTCCATTTTTGGCAACAAAAAGTTTGTTAGCATCATACGATAGCGATCGCCATTCACCGTAACGTTGCGTCCAACAGCATCTTTGAAAAATACGGTCCAATGATTCCACCAGCGTACAAACCACACCAAACAGTGCATTTTTCGGGATGCATGGGCAGTTCTTGAACGGCTTCTGGTTGCTCTTCACCCCAAATGCGGCAATTTTGCTTATTTACGTAGCCATTCAACCAGAAATGAGCCTCATCGCTGAACAAACTTTGTCGATAAAAACACATTTCGAACCGAACACTGATTTTGGTAATAAAATTCAATGATTTGCAAGCGTTGCTCGTTAGTAAGTCTATTCATGATGAAATGTCAAAGCATACTGAGCATCTTTCTCTTTGACACCATGTCTGAAATCCCACGTGATCTGTCAAATACTAATGCATGAAAATCCTAACCTCAAAAAAATCACCCGATAGAAGAGGAGACGAGGTTTGGGTGGGTTAGGAAAAGAGAGAAAGATATAGAAGGAGACAGATAAAAGAGAATGATGGTAGACGCTGAAGGATCGACTAAAGTAAAAGAGAGAAAGTTAGTAGAAGATTTCGTAAAAAAATTGAAATGGAAAAGGTGACGACAGGAACAGCTGAATTCACTCAGCCCACATCTCATTGAGCGAGCAGCTGAGCGAATAAGCTTAATAGTTCAGAAATGACAAATAAGCGCGTTATAATGAATTATATCTGACCGATTTGACCTCCACGGGAAGCAAATTGTTTCTCACCAAAAGACAGTTGATTTGATAATAATGAGAAAGAGAGAAATGGGTCGACCCATACCTATATGAATCAAAGAGACACTAACTAATTAGACTATATTTAACTAACAGTTAGACTATATTTACGAAAGATCACCTCCCATCTAGTGAAGTACTTTCCAGCAGTTAAGTCGAACGTGTAGATAAGAAGATCATAAAGCTTCAAAGTCAATTACCAACATTCCTGAAGTAATTTGTATGAATGCTGCAGAGAGAACAGTTCTTGGTCGGATAAAAATGCAGTTCCATTTCGGTTACGTAAACCCGGCGGTAAAGGAAATTGCACCTACCAAATTATTTAAAGGCAGTGGTGAGTTAGCTGACGTACTGAACATAATTCGACGAAGACAGTTCGGAACTTCAATGAAACTCGATCACGAAATAGAGTATGAAAAAAGTTAAATAATACCATCATCTGAAGGTATGTAGACGCTCCCAAGTTTTCGAGTCTTGACTTTCCAAACGCGGAACAGTCAAGAAGGACGTGTTGAGTTACTTCCACCTAATCTTCTTCCCTACAGATTCTGCAAATGACGTCTGGTAAGACTCGCAGCCTAACCAAAACAGAGCAATGGCCTGTTAAAAACCCCATAACTGGGGAGAAGCTAGCCTTACTGAGGGCAAAGTGATCACTAGATCTCCGGCGGTCTAGTAGTAGAACACAAGAGCATACGGGAGCACCAACCCGCTCCCTTTCTACCGACAGTGGTTTTGAGGTGCCTTTCCTTGCTGGCTTACCAGCCTTAAGACGTTCGATGCTTTGATAGCACGATTAGGCACTCCTCGACGAACCCTGAACGCACTGTAAATGAGTTCAAGGCTTGTATCACCGCTCCGCTATCTGAGTAAATGGTCACTTCTGAAGAAGACTGTATTCCGGTGCTGCAGACCTACTACTACCTTAATGGCTGCAACTTCAGCTTGGAGGACACTACAATATTCAGAAATTCTGAAGCTGGAGTTGATAAAGAGCTCCTGACAGTAAACCCTTCAACCAACTTTCCCCCCCAAGCCTTGAACCATCCGTAAAGAACCTCATCGCCCCTCTCCTCCAGCGGCTTCTGCTCATTCACTTCTTCGTCGGTATATGGACCAGGGTTCGGTTTGGCAACTTCATGAACCAAGAGATCCGATGTGTAGTTAAAGTGTGCAATATATCAGAGTGTTAAGATGCGTATTCCTTTGAGTACCCATATTCTCTGAGTCTAATTGCAACATTCGCAGCCATATAGCTTCCGACGATGTCTACTGGCACTATGTACAAGATGGCGTTAAGTGCCATGTTTGGAGTGGATCTTAGTGCACCACAAATTCTGATGAGTGCTGCCTGTTTAACGCTATTGAATTTCTTTGCGAGTGTGGTTTTTTCTAGAGCCATCCACCACGTAAAAACTCTATAGAAAATAATGAGCTTGACTGTGGTGTCGTAGAGTCAGAGGACCACTTTCGGTGAGAGACCCCACCTTTTACCAATGGCTCCTCTACAGCAGTATAAAGCAATCGTTGCCTTTTTTCTCTCTCTTCGGTATTCGGCTTCCACGAAAGCTTCCTGTCTAAAACGAGCCCTGAAGTATTTGTATCTACAAGCTGTAGTCGGATGTCTCACAATTGCGGCAGCTGGGATCCCATATTTTCTAGTAAACAAAACCATCACAGTTTTACTTGGGATGTTGACGAGACCACTTCCTACTGCCCCATTGTTTACGACTCGGAGATATCCTATCGTCAGGAACTCTCCACCGACCCGCTCCCATTCTACCTATTGCGATTCTAGGGTAACTTTCTTTGCTAGCTCATCAGCTTTACAGTTTCCTGCGATTTCGCTGTGGCCTGGAACCCATACCCCTTATTGACCATAAGTGCTACATCGTTTGCATAGGCAACCATCCGGCAGTCAACAGTTCTCCAACTATAACCCGAATTTGCATTTTTATCTAAATACAAGTTTGTCTTAAAAATAACCACTTATTTACTCACCGAATGACTTCCCGATGTAGAAGTAGAAGTTCGCGCAATACAAACTTTAAGCTTCCCTTCTACAAGCATATCCACTAATGTCCTTTTATGTCCACTAAAGCGTATACAAATCAAAACTTTTTCAACTTCTTCAAAGCCCTTTGCAATTTTCGCAACCTTTCCATTTATGTCGAAATACACAAAAGTAATTAAAGTTGAAATAAAATGAAAAATAAATTTGCCATGGCTTCGCAGGTTGAAATTTGTATTTTCCTTTCTTATATAGTTTGACTTATGATTCGGTGTCATTTACCATTAGAAATTTTAATAATCATACTACCCCGCAAGATATGTGAGGTTATGTGGCTTATGTTGAAAACTCATTTCATGGCTTGATGATGTTGGCTATTGCATACCTTCCAAAAAAATTATGTCTGCACACCGTTAATGAGCAGCAATGCCTGTGCAATAAAACGGTTAAAAAGAAGCTTCAGCAAATATCCGTCGAATTATTACCCAGAATAAGTTGGTTTAGTTCAGCCCACAGCTTATTAATTTGAGAAGCTGCAACGTTGCTCTACTAACCGCCTATAAAGAGCTTTGTTGAGCGAATATGTACAATTTCATACAAAAGTGACGCTACATCGGTGGGCACTGATGTAAAAAATTCTTTTGTTCTCATAATTATTTGAGCCAACCAATTTCAAGGTGAAACCTTGTTAAAGCTTTCAGCTGTTTTTGTATTTCTTTGGAATTTCGGCGAAAGAAAAGTCATTACGAGTTTCTTAACTCTGAAATTTTAATTGACCGCCATATCAGTGAGCCCCATTCACTTGTATTAAATGATCTGAAATCAGCACTTTGGTTCGAGCTTTTTGGGCCCAACATGAAAACAAAGAATCGTAGATATTGCTTATCAAGAGGGAATTGAACCAGATTGAAGTACCAAACATGGAAATAAACATTCATAGATTTTGCTTCTCAAGAGGCGATTGAACCACCGGGTCGTAGAATTGCTCTTATTGTTCTTAGTTAAAGGCTAAAGCTAAGCCCAAGCTCACTGAACTCTCCAACAGAGTAGAGGTCTTTCTCCTCCTAAAGAATTTTCAAAGCTACCGATGATTTTAGGCTCTCAAATTCTATGAAGTGTAAGCAATGATCAAAATAAGGATTTTTAAGTAATTTCACATTTTCAAGAAAGCACTAAGAGCTTTTAGAGCCTTTTTCACCACAAAATCAGTTTTAAAATAAAATAATTTTCTAAAATAAAAAAAAAGATATTAATAACTAAAACGTAAGTCTGAAAAGCTCTTGAAATACAGATATATTTATTTAAGATTCTGAAAAGCTCTTCAAATGCAGTTATATTGATTTAAGATTCAAGTACAGTTCTTAAATGTGCTAAAGTAAGATAATAGGTAATATATGTCGGTAGGAGATTTCAGTAACGATTTTTCTTGTGCTTGTAATTTAAGATATATTTCTTATTCATTAAATAATCTTCAAGTACTATTTGGTCATCTAAATCGAGATTCTGTACATCCTTACCTTCCCCAAAAAGGTAATCAATATCCTTGCTTAAGTCATATGGGAGCTGCTCTACTTCCTTTGTTTCGGCGGTAGCAATTTCTTCTTCTTTTTCCTCTTCTATTTTTTGTTCTTTTTCCTCTTCCATTTTTTCTTCTTCCTCCTGAGCTTCTTCAGCAAATATTTGATTTAAGAAAGCATCCAATTTTTTACCATATTCTTCCTCCGCGTCACTGTTTTCATCCGTTTTTTCAATTAGATTCTTAGCATAATCGTCTTCGAACAAGCTGGTAATAAATTTTTCCAAATATTTTTCCTTCTCCTCGCTATCGTCATCTGCAGATTTTGCTACAATCATGCTTGAAATTACATTTACCAATCCTTTGTCGCTATCATTAACTGCTGAGTCTTCTAGAATCAAACTTGAAATAAGTTTATCCAACTCTTTGTCATTTTTTGAGTTACTGCTTTCATTAGAATCTACTCCAAACATGCTGGAAATTAGATCATCCAATTCTCTTTCCTTCTTTGCGCTATCGTGAGCTGCAGAGTCTTCTACAATCGTACTTGAAATCAGCTTATCCAACTCTTTTCCCTCCTCTGAAGTATTTGCCTCTGTGGAGTCTTCTCCCCACGTACTTGAAATAAGCTTATCTATTTCCTTTTCAGACATACTACCAGTTTGCACTTCACCAAGCTTGGGCACCAGATTCATGCTAATCTTTATAACACCATTTTTGGCCTTGTTTTGTGGTACTAAAGCTGCAGCGACACCTTCCAGATACTTCTCGAGCTCGCTAACAATTTGCTGTACACTTTTTACATCGTCCGCAACTTGAGTTATCTGTTTCTCCTGCGCCGATAATTGAGTCTCGAGCGGTTGGAAATCGGTGGGCTCCTCCACCTTCGGTAATATACGGTTAACAACTTCGTAAGGGTACGATTGTGGCGCCAATCGCTCGACTTCTTCGTACTGCGCTGGCATTTCGTTTCGGTACTGCCAAGCAGGTAATTCGCTTCGGTAGATTCCATTCGAATATGCTTGTGCATCGCCGTAATCTTCATAGGGTGGCAATAAATGGCGTGCTGAAAAACAATGAAATGTACAGTGCTTGCAAATATTAAATATATATATACTTACATGGTGGCGCCATGCTTAACGATACGCGTACGACTTTCGTGGTGTCTCCATAGCGCTTAGGATTGTAATCTGGTATAGCTGCTCCTGGGTAAAATTCATTTGTGTTTTGTGTCGGATAAGTTGGAAAGTAGTAATTGCCTATTGTACGGGCATTAATCGCTGTTATACCCAGCAAACAAGTTAGTGCGACTTTACAGAACATCGCAAGTACTTTGTGTGCCTGAAAATTACAAAAACACGTTAAATTTTATTCCTTAAACAAATTTAAAAAATCACAAATTAATTTACTAATTCTTATTTTGGAATTCAATTACTTTAAAGCTGCTCTGTGGCAAATTCCACTCACAAACCTTCTATTCGAAATTGTCTCGCAAAACAAACTGTCGAGACTGAAGTCTAGCAGCTCACAAGTCAAGTCGCTTCGGCACAATCAATATTAAGGTTAGCTCAGTTCAGCTGCTGATAAGCAATTGAAAATATTGAATTCCAAATAGTACATAGTATATATTGATAAAAACTGGAAAGATTTTATTGAAGAACACAAAACTGATTTTTGTTTTTTTCTTTTGTTTTAATCAACAAAAGTGCTTTCGCGCTTTCGGTGCCTGTCTGTGGCTAAAGTCTTATTGCAAACAAGAAAAAACGCTGTCTACGGCTGCACAGAAGCTGTGATACCCTTTCGAAATATATTAATTTCTCCATACAAGACATTACTTTTGGTCGGTCAGTTTATATGGCAGCTATATGCTTAATAAAACAAATTGAACAATACTTTCAGGGATTATAATACCTTTGTCTTAGAAAATAAGACATGCCAAATTACTTGAAGATATCTTCTTTTAAATAAAAAACTTTCCATACAAGGACTTAAGTTTGATCGCTCAGGCTGTATGGCAGCTATATGCTATAGTTGTTTGATATCGGTGATTTTGATAAATAAAACAATTTCTTAGAGAATAAAGCAGCTGTGCAGAATTTCAGTTCGATATCTGGAAAACTGAGGGACCAGTACGCATATATATCTATAGACGGACAGAGAGAAAGACATACACGGCTAACCCAAATCAGTTCATTACGCTCTTCAATTATCTTTATATGTGACCTGGTGTACGAAAAGGGGGCTTAGGTGTCAAAAAAAGGAGAAAAATTAATGAGATAACGAGAAACTGACGATTATTTGTAACAGCTTTTCCCAGAAAACTAGTTTTCGCACGTTAGCCCCCTATTCGTAGACCAGGTCACATATATAAAAATTACGTGTCACGTTGTTTGTCCGCGATGGACTCCTAAACTACTGAACTGATCTTAGCAAAAGTTAGCACACTGTGTACAGTTTGAACCAACTTAGAAGATACGGTAGTCAAAATAATTCATAAATGAGAAATACAGTGAAAGCTGTATTTAATGGACGCTCTATTAAGCGGACAACTATAATAATTGGTTAGAAGGCTGGTTCATCAGTGTCTGTTTATGGGCGATTTCATTGTGTATATGTATTTCTAAACATAAGCATGTATTCACAATCCACAAAAAAAATATAATACAGTTGAACTTCCATAACTCAAACTTTTACAACTCGAAGTTCTCCATAACTCTAACTCTTGAATTAGCAATAGACGTCGAATTGTATACAAATTTCCTGCCATAACTCGAAGTCTTTTTGTGGATTATGGTTATTCGAGTTAGGAAAGTTCAACTATAACTATAATTTTCAGTAAAATGCCAAAGCTTAAGCGCCATTTTCTCAATGTTTAGTTAGCAGGTATTTGTCAGTTAAGTTCTGGTAAACTTAACCACGGTTCCTTCTTTCGGTAAAGAACCCTTTTTTTTAACTATTTAACTAGAACTGACAGTTGCTGTTAATCTAACAGAGGAAAAGCCTTAAATTCGTTATTTTTTCCATTGAGATTTATTGGTATGAGCATATTCAAAATTGGATTTCAAGTACAATCCCCTGGATCAATCCCCTACAATCATAAATGAAAATTTTTACTGTATTGAATAGTTTTATACCCTGAACAGGGTATATTAAGTTTGTCACGAAGTTTGTAACACCCAGAAGGAAGCGTCGAAGACCCTATAAAGTATACTATATATACAAGTATAAATTATCAGTATGTTGAGCTGAGTCGATTTAGCCATGTCCGTCTCCGAACTAGTCCCTCAGTTTTTAAGATATCGTTTTGAAATTTTCCAAAAGTCAATTTCTATTCAAGAAGCTGCTCATTTGTCGGAGCTGCTGATATCGGACCACTATAACATATAGCTGCCATACAAACTGAACAATCGAAATCAAGTTCTTGTATGGAAAACTTTCACATTTGACGTGGTATCTTTACGAAATTTGACACAGGTTATTTTTTAGGACAACAATGTAATCTCCGAAGAAATTTTTCATATCGGCTTTGTATAGCATATAGCTGCCTTATAAACTGAACACATAGTTACTAAAAGAAATGCACTTGTGAAGGGTATATCAGCTCCGGTGCAGTGCTGCAAACTTCATGACTAACTTAATATACTTCGTTGCATTGTATTTAGCCGAGATATCTCTAGTAGCTCAACCCAAACATGCAGCAGCGGCACGCTTTTTCTCAGAACTCATTTACAGATTTCCAAATTTTTTCGCAGAAAGATTTTGTTTATTTCTTAGTATGTGGCGATTCCAATAAAAGAACAAAAATTAAAAAATATGTTCACCATAAATTGGCTATATATTTACAGTAGACTTTGGTGTTTCTCTAAATAACAATAATTACATTTACATGTAATTAGCTGATGGCTCATGAAATCTTCTATAATAAATGTAAAATGCGATCCTGTTAGCATAATTGCTATGCAGTTGTTGTTGTAATATTTTAAAGTAAGAAACTAACTCGAAAGCAATGAATGAATGATGGGCGTGGCACTACCCACTTTTAGGTAAAATTACATATCTCAGGACCTTCTGACCCGATTTCCACCGAATTCGGTACACAGCTTTATTTTAACATTCTATGTTACTGTGTGAAAATGTACAAAATAGGGCTACAGCCACGCCTACTTCCCATACAATTTTAAATTCCATCTGATTCTTTCCTTTCGAGTGTACAAAACAGCAAGAAATAATAATGAAACAATAACGCCTTTAGAGTATGCTACTTTAAGACCAAAAATTGTCAAAATCCAACCAAAACTCTTCAATCCCCTAGGTACCGAATACTTGGACTCAGTACCTATAGTTGACTTTTGAGCGAAAATATCGGTCAATGCATATCCCATGCATTCCATATATACAATTGAAATTCAGAATCCTCTCCTAACAACAGGAAGTCTTTGTATCAAAAATGCTTTGAGTCGGTTCAATACTTCCCTGAGCCACTATACACCTAAAACATAGACTTTCGAACTTCCGAGTGACTTTATACTGCATATATCGGCCAATATTTGAGTTATCTCTTTGAAAATGAGAGAGCGTGTTTTACACAAAGTGGCATATCTTTGTGCCTAAAATAGATAAAATTGGACGAAAACTTAAGCTAGCCCCATATAACTATTACCAGGGTTTTCGAACATACGTTTGACTTTGTTCCAAATGGTTTGTGATGGTATGTGAGGTGCCTTAATGTACATAAGAGAACATTTTCTTCGTATGTGGCATGTTAATCGAAAAAGTCTTTTCGTATTTATATATTTATAATGAACTCTAATGAACCAATTATTTACTACTTATTTTGGTAGTATACTTTTTGCCACTTTTCGGCTAGAGACATTATTCCATCAGTATAAAACTTGTCTGGTTTCTCGGCGAAAAACTGTGACAAGTAAGTTTTCACAGACTTCTCTTGAAGCCAACTTTACTCCATTAAGGGAGTTCTGCATTGAACGAAACTAATGGTAGTCTGATGGTGCATGGTCAGGGCCATATGCTAGATGCATCAAAACTTACCTGCCAAGCTCCTCCAGTTTTTGCCCAGACATCAAAGATGTGTGTGGTCTAGCGTTGTCCTGATGGAAGACGAAGCGCTTTCGATTTAACAGTTCTGACCGTTTTTTCCGATTGCTTGCTTCCATCTCATCAGTTGCTGGCAGTAAAATGTAGAGTCAATCGTTCAACCAGGCTGAAGCAGCTCATAGTGGATAATTCCTTTCCAATCCAGCCAAACACTCAGCATAACCTTTCGAGGCGTCAATTCTGGCTTTGCGACCATTTGTTGAGCTTCAGCCGGCTTGGACTATAATCTTTTTCGCACATTATTGTCGTATTTGAACCACTTTTCGTCACCTGTTATGATTCGCTTCACAAATGGTTTGATTTCATTTTGTTGCATCATAGAATCGAAGAAGTTAATTCGGTCCATTAAATTTTTCACAGAAAATGCATGTGGTACCCAAACCTCGAGCTTCTTTTTGTAGCCAGCCTGGTTTAAATGGTTCTAAGCGTTTAATGATGAATGTTAAGTTCCTTAGAGATGTAATAGTAGCTTATGTGGCTAGTCACTCTTTTCCATAATTTCATCGACTTCTTCAACAATAGGTCGACCAGAGCGAGGTGCATCTTTCACATCGAAATTCCCAGAACGGTTTCGAGCGAACCATTGTTGTGCTACACAAACTGGTCATCGTCTCTATAAACTTCACAAATTTCATTGGTGGCTTGCGAGGCATTCTTCCCTTTTTTATAGAAAATTTTAAAATAACGCGAACTTCATCATTATTTTCACTCATTTTTGAACAGATGTAACTTTTTTTTCAACTTTACCGAATTTAGTTTTTTGGTTAAATGAAGAATAAAATCTCAGCTTTCCAACGTCATATAATGTAACACTAAGTGATTGGTAGCATTGGAGATATACGACTGCAATGACACCTATTGACAAAGTACAAAAAGACTTTTTCGACTGTCAAATATGTAAAATTGCTTGAGTTCCGTTCATCTGGTTGACGTTTTACATCTTATGGTATTTCCCAGGCTTTGATTCCTGCAAGTTGCAAGAGTATTAAATGTTGGGTTACGCCCGAACTTAGCTCTTCCTTACTTGTTTTCGTTTCATTTTTGTATGTTTGCTCTTAAATATTTTGCACTGCTCCTCTTATATTTAAAAACTTGGAATTTAGATTATATTTTCTCTCAATAAATATTGTTTCTTAAAGAGCTACCCAAACACACTACATACCGGCAAGCATACCTGTAGACAAACAGAAAAGTATTCAAATCTTTCATTCACCAACAATTAGTTGGCAATTCACGTCGGCTTACATATTTTAAAATCTAAATCGTAACAAACATATAAACATATTCGTATATATGGTACTTTTATATATATATATATATATATATTTGTGCCTCTGTCTTATACAATGTTCACATTAAAGACCATAAAATCACTTAACACAAATTTTATTGCCAAACTTTTGAAAGTGACAATACGCCCGAGACTATTATACACATTTGTAATTGCATGTTTAGGTGTGTCCACACACACACACAAACACATATACAGCCATATATATATATGACTGCGTTGAAAGGAATTCACAGTTGGCGCACACAAAGGACATTCACCGTGGGAGGACGACAATTGCTGTGCGACATTGATTGCAATGAGACCACCAAGAGAGTTAAAGTGCAAAGTGCTAAATGCTTAAAAACATTTTCAATACGAAGGGGAAGAATAAGGAGCTGAGTAAGACGAAGAACGAGCGCTTGGAAGTGTTAAGAGGCCTTAGTGGAAAGTTGCGGAGTTTTCGTTTAAAGAATATGAACAAATATTTAGCGTAATGGAGCATAGAGAGTAGGAACACATATGGTTTTCTGTTCTCCTATTACTATAATTTACGTAACTCATAAATTGTTAGCATTATTTCCACTATACTTTGGTGGAAACATTGCTTTTACCGACATTTATTACAGTTGCAGTTTGACAATAACCAAAAATCAAGCAATAAACACGCCCACGTTCCACATAACGGTTCTTTTTGGAACCTAACTTCCTGATCACGCCCACTTTCCGTATAACAGTACTTTTGAAACGCTCCGAGAGTGACTCTCTAACCCCGCCCTCTTCCCATACAACGGTACTATTCGAAACCCACCGAGAGTGACTATCTAAAGTAAATCCACTAAGGCCCCTAGAGTCAAAATTAGGGGTAAGGCTTCTATACATAGTTTCCAACAAAAGTCGCAGTTTGAAATTTGTAATAAGGGCCTGGCAAGTCCATTTCTAGGTAAAATTGCATACCACCAATCTACCTTACAGATCTATAGTAAATATGAACAATGTCATATGGGTAGTATCGGCTAATCGAAAAAGCTTTTTCGTGTTTTGTCAATAAATGTCGTATATCTCCAGAGCTATATCATACCTTATAGTGTTTGAAAGGTGAGAAAAGTTTCAAGAAGATCCCTCATTTTCGATCCAAGTGAAATTGCCGCATTTGGGACGAAGGGCAATCTGAAGGAATTCAAGAGCTGCCATTTCATCCAGGAAAAACAAGGGTTTGTTGGTTGGTGGAATCATCGGTCCATATTTCTTCAAAAATAAAGCCATTATAACCGACTCTTTGATACCTAAAATTGAAGCTCATGATCTCGACGACATTTGGTTTCAACAAAACGGCGCCACTTCCCACCATCATCGCATCGATCAATGGATTTATTGAAAGAACACTTCGGTGAGCAGATAATTTAACGTTTTGAGCCGGTCTATTAACTACCAAGATCGTGTGATATCACACCGGACTTTAGGTTATTGGGATATGTAAAGTCTAAGATCTATAAGGACAACTTCACTTCGATTCCGGCCTTGAAGCAAAACATTACGAATGTCATTCGCCAGTTACCAGTGGAAATGCTAGAACGAGTTATCAAAGATTGAACTCAACGGTTGGACCATCTAAGAAGTTGCCGCGGCCAACATTTGAAAGAGATAATCTTGAAAAAATAAATGCCAAATACTATTATTTCGAATGATAATAAACATTCCCCATTAAATTTGAAGTTTCTGAGTTTTTTCTTTAAGAAAGTAGAAACAATCGAAATTAGTAACCCTTTATGTTTTGACACATGTGGGGGGCATTTGTTTTCAGCTTCTAATATTATAGTTGTTCGTGGAATAATATCATGGAATATTTAACGTTCTAACGCGCAGTAGAGTTCTTACCACCATTTACTGATCTGCGCCTAAAATATTCGACATACGATTTCACTCAGCTTTTCGTCGTCAGAAGATATTTTGGATAACTTTAAATACTTATTAATATTTCCGAAATTACAACATTTTAGAAATATTTTTAACACTTTAATGTACAGCCCTGGTCCTTTGGACCCTTTCTCTGAAAACCTCTCCCACAATCACTTCGTTTTCAATTTCTTTTTTATGGCCTTTTTCAGCGGGCGTTAATTGATCAATTAATTGGCCTTTGCTAGATTGAAACCCTGAATTTGATAGATTCATACCAAATAATAATCTTTTACTAAATTAATGCTCAATCGTATGCAATTCGAGTTGAAACTAGATTGCTAGTATAAGGGTTGTTGTCCCCACTGTATATTTGGTTATTGTCCATGCTATAAAATTGGTTGTGTCCCTTGATAAAATAGCAATCAGTTGATGAGTACAAAAGGAAGAGTACAACTGATCGTTAATCGTGCCTAGTTTTAATCGAAAGCGAAAACTTAATGTACTAAATTAGCTTGGCCGTACGAAAAGTCTATTAAAATACTAGATGGATAATTTTTAAAACTTTCGAGGTTATTTAAAGTGCGGATCTACCAGAAAACAGTCAGACCTTTTTCGTTAATAATTATATATTCACAAACACATACATCCAAATGTACTATATCTGGACTACTTCAAATGCTTTCGAACTTTCCCCAAACGTGCTGCACAAACTCTTCCCTAATTTTTTACTAAAGACTTCGCCAGTTATCTGCGCTCATTTGCAGCGTTCTCATCTCCGTCTATACACGAGTACATCTATGTAGTATGCTTGTCTCTTGGTTGAACTTTGAATTTAGCGAAACGTGCCAACATACTCGTAAATCATACATTTTTCGAGTTACACGAGCACACACATTTTCGAATTGCTCCATATGCTCGCAACACACACATGCAAACATTTCCGCAGGTATTATGAACGGATGCGTGTTAGCACACCTGCTGTAAGCGAGAAATGGCAAAGCAGTAGTGTAAAACTTTGCAGCGACTTTTAGTGACTGCCGAGGAATTACGAGTTCACTTTCCGCTCTGCGCTGTATTTATGGAGCTACTTAAAGCAACAGTGGCTTCGTCCTCACTAGCTTCTTATATGCTAGTTGAGAGTTGCTAAGCAATTTTCAGTGGTTATCAACAGAGCTTTAATTTTACCCTCCTTAAAGCAATTTGCTTGAATTCTTGAAGGCTCGGAATTTTTGTTCCGAATTTCTGGAACTAATAGTCTCTGAGATGAAAGCAACTTTATATTTACCGCATTATCTAAACCTCTGTTATATATTTTCAGAGCTTCAAAACAGTTTTTCTGAGAGCGCCACAAGAAGTTCTTTATCATTTCTCTTTATTCAGTTTAGAATTCGAACTGCTCTTGAAACCTTCCAAAATTTTTTCCACAGTTTTTGAAAGTGAAATCTCTTCCTTATGCATATCTATATTAAAATGTCACTTTTTTATTTGACAAATATCTAACGTTACACCCGGAGCTTTTGATCATATTTCAGTATGACTTGAACTTAGCCCTATCTTAAACAGTCTCCTTACTTTTAGCTACACCGGAGACTTTTTGCAAGTTATTATATTAAGGCCGCTGAATCTCAGTTAACAAGAGAACTTTTCTATCAGAAAATAGAAGTTAAAGTCGACAAGCGCGTGCCACCAAGCTTTCGGTCTCCACTGTCCAGAAAGGAGAAATGGATACGTACCGATATTACCGGGTCTCAAACCAAGCGCACAACCCGGGGGAGGGAGGGCCTTCTCACTTTCGCTCGCCTTCAAATGGATGGTTTTTGGCTATCCAGAGGATACTTGGTCTAAGACGGGAAGTCATGAGCTGCTTTAGCCATATGTAAAAGAATCGTTTCTGGAGCAGAGGAAGAGGAAGAGGAAGACCTCGACTCTTTTGGAAAGACCAAGTGGAGAAAGACAAGGCTACACTTGGAATCGAGTTGGGCTGTTGTGAACTCGGCCAGTAAAGAAGAAGAATCTCTATCGAAAAGATTCTTTTTATACTCTCGCAACAAAGTTGCTAAGGAGAGTATTATAGTTTTGTTCACATAACGGTTGTTTGTAAGTCCTAAAACTAAAAGTGTCAGATATAGGGTTATATATACCAAAGTGATCAGGGTGACGAGTAGAGTTGAAATCCGGATGTCTGTCTGTCCGTCCGTCCGTCTGTCCGTCCGTCTGTCCGTCCGTCTGTCCGTCCGTCCGTCCGTGCAAGCTGTAACTTGAGAAAAAATTGAGATATCATGATGAAACTTGGTACACGTATTCCTTGGCTCCATAAGAAGGTTAAGTTCGAAGATGGGCAAAATCGGCCTACTGCCACGCCCACAAAATGGCGGAAACCGAAAACCTATAAAGTGTCATAACTAAGCCATAAATAAAGATATTAAAGTGAAAATTGGCAAAAAAGATCGCATTAGGGAGGGGCATATCTGGACGTAATTTTTTTGGAAAAGTGGGCGTGGCCCCGCCCCTTACTAAGTTTTTTGTACATATCTCGGAAACTACTATAGCTATGTCAACCAAACCCTATAGAGTCGTTTCCTTCAGGCATTTCCATATACAGTTCAAAAATGGAAGAAATCGGATAATAACCACGCCCACCTCCCATACATAGGTTATGTTGAAAATCACTAAAAGTACGTTAACCGACTAACAAAAAACGTCAGAAACACAAAATTTTACGGAAGAAATGGCAGAAGGAAGTTGCATCCAGGCTTTTTTTAAAAATTGAAAGTGGGCGTGGCCTCGCCCACTTATGAACCAAAAACCATATCTCAGGAACTACTCGACCGATTGCAACGAAATTCGGTATACAATGTTTTCTTAACACCCTGATGACATGTACGAAATATGGGTGAAATCGGTTCACAACCACGCCTTCTTCCAATATAACGCTATTTTGAATTCCATCTGATGCCTTCACTGTATATTTTATACATTAGGAACCAATGATGATAGCGGAATAAAACTTTACACAAATACGGTATTTGAAAAATATGTAAATGACGGATAATGAAATCTCGATTATCACTTTATCATGCGAGAGTATAAAATGTTCGGTGACACCCGAACTTAGGCCTTCCTTACTTGTTCGAGATTGGGTTCATCCAAAAATTCTTACCTTGCTCTAGAAACCGATTTAATTCAATTATTTGGGCTCCGTGACTTACTCGTTATAGACGAGTTTTCAAAAAAGAAACTTATGCACTTCATCTTTCAACTATACCAAGGTAGCGTTAGATCTATAGCTTCTTACTCGTTTATAGAAACATATTATTTCCACTTTTTGGCCACGGTCAAAGCAATCTTTCTCTAAAGGCATTCGATTTTCCAGAGTCTCACTTCCGGTTTAGTGAATCAGCCTATGTTTCGGTATAGTCGATTAACAACAGCGCGCCAGTCGTTTCTTCGTTTCGCAAGGTGGCGCCAACTGGAGATTCCAAGCGAAGGCAGGCCCTTCTCCACATGGACTTTCCAACGGAGTGGAGATCTTCCTCGTCCTCTGCTTCCCCCAGCTGATACTGCGTCGATCTTGATATCCTGCCATAGGTAGTATATGCAGCGACCACAGATGCCTCGATTGTAGGTACCTTTACATCTTTACACGTTAAAAACTCAGGCCACGTAATTATTCTCAGAGCAAATTTTATGCACTCAATGCCTAATGTAATCTGTTGCTCTTCGGTTTTTATCTCAAGAGCTCTGAAGGGATCGAACATTGCAAAGCTTAAGCGAAGTATTCAAAATTTTACTAAGAGATCAGTCCTTAGACTTCAACTCAACTTCAATGGAGCTCACTCAACCCACACCCAACGTAGTGAGTCTACAAATCTCCCACGCACTTTACTCCTCGTACAAATTAACGCCAACTCGCACAACGCAAACAATACGAATGATTGCCAAGAGCGGCACCCCCTGTCCTGTCCGCCTGTTGCATCAAACTAATGAAGTTTGTATTTGACGCATTTATTGTACCGTTGAAGTATCAAGGTAAGCAAGAAGCTTACTATATCGTGCTCATGGCAGCGGCTAAGTGATCGCTGTCAACGCTTCCAAACGAAGTATTTCGGCAATTGGATTCACCCGCTAATTGCATGCAATCTAATTTATTAAGCGAGACAAAATCTGCGAAATCAATTAAACTTAAACGAGTTTGTGAGCGCATTAAGCGAGAAGCTGCTGACGAAGCTTACTCTTCATATTAGACTAGCAATTAACTGCAGGCAGCTTTATTTTCGAATTCGATTTAATTAAAAAACTAAAGTGTAAAATGTTGTCGTGGCAAATCACAGTCCACTGCGACATTTGAAATAAGCTAGGGGTTGCGCTCATGCCCCTCGTAGCTGACGAGTGAGTTTTGTAGAAATCAATTTTTCAATTAACTTAAATCAATGAAGTGCCAACGACAACAGCTGTCAGCGATTTCTACGTCCAGGGACAACAGACACAACTGCCACATATACATATATATATATATACTTCTATATAGTTAGCAGAGTATCCCAGATATACTTGCTGCACGGACAAACTATTTTATTTCTACAACAATGAGCGTTCGTTCATCACACTCGTTGCGTCAGCAGCAGCTCGAGTCCAAACAATGATCATCTGCATGGCGAATTTGTAAAGTTTACGAAAACAAAATGCCAAAAACGAATCGGTGCTCAAAGCCAATTTGATGAGACAAATTGCTCAAAGTGATGCAATAGCAATAAATAAAGTCTGCAATGAATAACGGCATTTCTAATAAACAAACCAATTTTGTATTTAAATAACAGTTAGTTTATTAAAAAAAGAAAATATGAAGAGGAAGTTTAGAAATATACTACAGTTAAATTTATTCAGTGATAATACTGCTGACATTGTTAAAGCTGAGCGCTTGAGGAGAATAAGAAAATAGCTCTATATTCCCACAGACTGTACGTCAAAAACCTTATCAGTGTGGCTTTAGGCTTGGAAAGTCAACAACTGACCATATATTCACCATGCGCCAAACCTTAGAAAAGACCCGTGAAAAGAGGATCGACACACACCACCTATTCGTCGATTTCACAGCTGTTTTTGACACCACGAAAAGGAGCTGTCTTTATGCCGCGATGTCTGAATTTGGTATTCCCCCAAAACCAATTCAGCTATGTAAACTGACGTTGATCAATACCAAAAGCTCCTTCTGGATCGGGAAGTACCTCTCCGTTCCGTTCGATACAAAACGAGGTTTCAGAGTAGCGACCCACTTTTTGTGCGACTTTTTCAATCTACTCTTGCAGAAAATAATTCGAGCAGCAGAACTCAATCGAGCGGTTACAATCTTCTATAAGAGCGTACAGCTGCTGACATACGCCGATAATATTGATATCATTGGCCTCAACAACCGTGCTTTCTCCAGACTGGATTAGCAGCGAAGCAAATGGACCTGGAAATGAACGGCTGTAAGGCGAAATATCTCCTGTCATCAAACAATCAATCGTCGCACTCGTGCCACCCACGTCACTGTTGACAGTCATAGCTTTGAACTCTTTTCAACAGGTGCTACTTTGGACTGAGAAGGCAATTAAGAAATAAAGTGCTCTCTCGTCGAACAAAGACCAAACTCTATTGTCTACTGCTATATGGTGCAGGAACGTGGTGAATTGACCAGATATCGAATGGATGGAGAATGTGATTGAATAACTAATCGGTATAGCCTTTTTTCAAGTGCAAGTGAGTTTCGTTTCATACGTAAAAATATATCTTAGAGCTGAATCAACCAAGCGGCGGTAGCTTTGAGCACCAAGTCAGCATGTTATTGAAGCAAATATTCTAGAACTGAAAAATATTTTACCTAAGCGAACAATCTACTAATGACGTAGAAATTTCTCCTTAGTGAAGTTGTGGTAGTAGAATACATATCTTTGCGACTGAACTCACACTATTTAGTAGTAATAGTAAACCCCTAAAATTGGGGTCTCCTCTGCCTTCTGTCACATAAACCGTAATTTTTTTTCAGGGTCTAATATTCCTGTTGTCCTAGATGTAATATCTAAGCATACCTATATTTCTTGGAAAACTACTCCACATCATATGCTGTTCTTCGCTTAAAATACTACCACTATGATTTCGCTCAAGATTTTCGAAGTATAAAAAATCTTTTAGAAAATTTTAAATCAAAAAGATTAAAGAATAGTATTCTCCAACAATTTTTTTTCAAACGCTTAGTCCACACTTAAAATTATTTCATTTTTGACTTCATCGAGGTTATGGAGGAAATTTGAGGATTTGTAATTTCAAATTTAGGATCATACATAATTCAATATTTTCGAGGAAATTCGAGGTATATTCTTTGTAATTTTAAACTTAGTTATCCACCGTGGTTTTGTGTGGTTGTCAGGCACCAGATAAGCTTACCAGTTGAACTTGTTCACATAAATTTCACAGTGTAATATCTCTTTGTATGTACTATACAATACTAAACTTCTTCTTACTTCACAATGGCTTTCGCTAAATTGACATTTCATTTACCGAAGTTCTCAATTATTTATGACCTAAACTTAAAAGATACACTTGTATCTATATACGTACTATAGACATTTCTTGCTTAATTTTATTAATTTATTAGTTTCCTATTAAATTTGTGTTTAATCAATAGGGAAGCAGAGTTGCAAGACAAATCTAAAATGTTTAGTATAAACAATTTGCAAATCTAACCACGTTGTGTAAAACATGTCAAAATTTGGAGCTGATTATGTCTATGAATCGAACAAGCGCTTAGCCTGCTGGTCATTAGTACAGCAGGTTCTCAATAAATCTTAATTAAGCATAGCCGTAGGATGGGTGGAGTTCTGAGTAGAAGCAATAAGTGTTTACCTGTTCTGTGAAAAGCCAAGGGACGGCACAAAAGTTACAAACAAGCATAGGAGCTTTTGAAACCGAGTACTCAAATTTAGTTGAGAATCTTTATTATCATTCGAAATAACATTCTTTGGCATGCGGTGAGTCCAATTTGCGTTGACTCGTTCGAGCATTTCGACTGGTAATTGGCGAATGACATTTGTTATGTTCTGCTCTAAGGCCTCAATCGAATAAGGCTTGTCCTCATAGACTTTAGACTTTACATATCCCCACAGGAAAAAGTCTAACGGTGTGATTCCACACGATCTTACTGGCCAATCGATCGGCCCAAAACGTGAAATTATCTGTTCAAGGAAGTGTTCTCTCAATAAATCCATTCGATGTCTGGGAAGTGGTGCCGTCTTGTTAAAACCAAAGGGCGCCGAGATTACGAGTTTCGATTTCAACCATCAAATAGTCGGTTATCATGGCGCGATAGTGATCGCCATTGACGGTTACGGCATCATTTTTGAGAAAATATGAACTCATGATTCGACGGGCCCACAAACCACACCAATCCGTTGATTTTTCGGACTGAAAAGGCAACTCTTGAATCTCTTCAGGTTGTTCTTCGTCCCAAATATGACAATTTTGTTTGCTTACGTACCCACTGAGCCGGAAATAGGACTTATCGCTGAACATAATTTGGCTCGAAAACGTCGGATCTTCTTGGAACTTTTCAAACGCCCATGGAGCGATACAATGTCGCTAGGGTAGGTCGAGCGGCTTCAGTTCTTACACAAGCTATATTTTGTATGCTTTCAATTTAAGATCTGGACTTCATTCTGCACAATATCTTTGGATATTGTACCATTACTTAAGGCAATAATCCGTTTCAAATTTTGTGAAGATATCTCGTCAAGTAGAAATGCTTTCCATACAAGCTGGATTTTGATCGATCAGTTTGTGGGACAGCTATATGTTATAGCAGTCCGATCTAAAAAAAATGTTGGGATATTGTACAGTTGCTTTGAAAAATTATCCTTGACGATTTTCTCAAAGATATCTCTTTAAATAAAAAAAATTCCATACAAGAACATGAATTTGATAGTTAAATTATATAATTTAAAGGGTAGTCGTTAATTCCAAAAATATCTTAATTAAAAAATAATGATTTTTCACAAAAATTCATTTTTTAAATATATCTTTTTCCATTATTATAAAAAATTTTTCTCTTATGGTACATTACATAAGTTATTATAAAAATGAAAACTAACTCTGAAGCTCTTCATAGTCTACTCTACAATATTAAAGAAGAAATATTTACCATTACGAAAACACCGCCTTCCACAGCACATAACGGCACTTGTTATGCTTACAAAACCGGCATTTATATATTGTCAACAAAGTGAGCATGTCAGCACTTAATTATGAAATGCTTCATTTCCTTACTACTAAACACTTATTATACACAGGTCACTCATACGCCCCATTGTACAATACTCGCCCATGTACAATTGAACACACACTTATATTGCTTGTCATTTAAATCAAATATTAATAATTGCAATAAATTCCAAGGCACACAAATAATAATTATGTTGGAAGGTAGGTCAATGGATGAGGACATAAACAAAGAATGCATGATGACTGAGTATTGAAGGAACAGCCTACGGATTTAGTGCAGCACTAAGTAATGTATTAGCAGCAATTAAGTTGGCTATGTTAGTAACAATAATAATAAGTAAATCATTATTGTTATTACTATTTGTAAATATATACACATATTTGCGTGTGGTCACAGTAGTGCCAAGGACAATGCTCATACATTAAAGGATATTAACAGCAGGAGCTTGAATAATTAATAAAGGCAAGTATGTGTGCGTATTTAAGCGAGCGGGTTAGCGCCAAGACTTTGGTCGATAAATACATATAGATTCATGTATTATATACGAATATTTATATATATTTATAGCTCTCTATATAGTCTTATCCAATCGAAAAGCTTGCGCCATTACGTCACATGGCTTTGCCACCTACCTCCATGTTCAACAACTGGATAATTAATAACAAAAAGCATGTGTAAGCTTGTGGTTTCTTTTTAGCCTTGCCAGCATAAGCGGCCATTTGCTTGGCCTAAATAAATTGGGCGTTAAGGCGAAAAGTAATAAAAGCCTGACACTAGCGCTCACTCTTACTCCGTTGGAATATTATTTGCGCTTATGACAGCTGTAAATTAGGCTTTGTTATTGTTATTCTTATGTTCGGACTTAATGTTGTGGCTATTTTTTGGCGGTTTGGCTTTTGCAGCTGTCACTTTTTGTTTATTAATGCCTATATTATTATGATCGATTAGTTGGTTAATAAAAGTGCGCCAAAGCATGGGGAAATTTGTTTAACGTGAGTGAAAATGTAGACATAAAATGCCAAATAAAAGCAATGAAATAAGTGTATAGTAGCATAAATGGATTTAAAAACGTCGAAGAGCGCGAAAACGAATACTAAAAAAACATATTTTGACCGATAAAAAAATTGAATGAGTGAAATTTTCAATTCTAATTTAAAAGTGCTACTAATTGAAAGCTCATTTCCAGCGAAAGCTCTTTAAATGAAACCTTATTAAGTGTAAGCTCTATTTAATAACAAGCTATTTTTAAGCGAAAGCTCTTTAGTTTAAAGCTTTTAAGCTGTTTAGTAAAATGTTTTTTTAGCAAAAGCTACTCATTTAGAGCTTTTTGGCCTCATTCAAGTGCAAGTTACTTTCAAGAACTTCTTTTTAAGCTGCAAGTTCTTACATGGGAAGTGGAAGCTCTTTTTTTAGAGGTAAGCTCTTTTAAAGATAAAACTATTTTTAAATGAAAGCTATTTGTGAGCAAAAGCTCTTTAGTCAAAATCTTTTTAATGGCAGCCCGTTTTAAGCCACAGCTACTAATTAAGATCTTTTTAGTAAAAACTCATTTTGAAGGAAAGCTGATTTAAGGTGAAAATTTATTTTAGGTCTTGCAAGTTAAACTCTTTTTTAAAAAGAAACTCTTTTTAAGGGTAAAGCTTTTAAGCTATTGTTAAATTAAAGTCTTATTCAAGAGAAAGTTACTTTATTTCTTTTTAAAGTCCGAGCTCTTACACGTGAAAGCACTTTTTAAGTGAAAGCTCTTTTCTAAGAAGAAAGCTGCTTTTAAGATAAAGTGTTTATAATCGAAAGCTATTTAAGCGCGAAATCTTTTTAAGTTAACGCTTTTCAGTGAAAGCCTTTCTAAGTAAAAGCTACGAACTTAAAGCTTTTTAATGAAAAAGCCTTTTAAGCGAAAGCTCTTTTTAGTTGAAAGTTTCTTTTGATTCTCGCAAGTGAAAGTCCTTTTCAAGGAGTATATATTTGTAAGGTGAAAGTTATTTTCATGTCAAAGCTTTTCCAAGTGAAAACTATTTTTAGCGATGATTTATGTTTACAGTGCAAGTTCTTATATGCTAAGACTCTTTTTAAGTCAAAGCCTCTCTCAAGTGATAGGTCAAGTTTAATTTATTCTTCTTTTCTTAAATGAATTAAGTGAAAGCTCTTTCTTAAAAGTAAAGCTCTGTTTTAAGCGAAAGCTTGTTTTCAGCGGAAAGTCAGGTGAGAGCTCTCCTAAAAAATATTTTTACTGGAAAAGATTTTCTTAAGTACACTTAAATGAATATCTACTTTTTAATTGGATGGTTCTCTTTAAGTGAAAGCTTCTTTCCCGTGCTTAGTCATGTGAAAGTTCTCTAAAAAACTTTTTTAATGCTTTTTTGAAGTAAGAACACTGCTTAAACAAAAGCTTTTTTAGATGAAAGCTGCTTTAAATGCAAGCTCATTTCAAATTTTTATTTTTTTTTTTAATTTTTAAGTCATATTAAATGGAATAGAGTAAAATTATTCTGCGCTGTTTAAGCTTTTTTACATACTTTCATAAGAATGTAAGCTTCTCAGAACATCACCTCTAACCTAACCTCACTTTATCGCATACACATGACACTCAAGCTTCTAATACCAATAAAGCCTTTGCCTATTACGTATTTATATTCTGTCCGCCGGCATCCATCAAAATATCCAAAAATCCATACATACAAATGTGATCTGTTTTGCAAACAATGCACAATTCCAGTTTGACATACTTCAGTCATTTGTATGCAAATAAAATCCAAACATTCACGAATAATCCAGCAAACCAAAACAAATCCGCAACACACACACACACACGCTAAAAAAGAATTACGAGTATTCCAACAACAGCAACCGCGACAAAAAAACGGTTTTTTCGCCAGCGCACAATAGCTGCCTGCCAAACAATTGGCACACCCTTTGCTCGGCCGCCAAAACGAATTTATCCACTCGTTCACCAGCAACACAAATTCCCGTGCAGCAAAAAAAAAAAAAAAGAATTAGAAAACGAAGGGTGAAAAAGCCTACGCCAAAATTAGTCAAAACTGGCAGTAGAAAAATAAACAATAACAGCAACTATATGTGTGGCAGCAACAGAAAGAATCGTTCACACGTCGCAAATTTATATGCGCGCACTCACACACACACACACAACCCAAATGCATATCTGGCCGTGTATGTGTTTGACTCTGTGCGCCCGCTGTGTGCCCCCCATGAGGCCCGCGGAACAACCGTCAACAAGCTATCAACAGTTCAACACAGCAATGACAGCGCAGAGGGGCTGGGAAGCGCGACGCTGCCCTCGTAACCCAACCGTGGAGCTGAGAGATTGCGTGTCAACAGTGTGAGTTGGCCGGCCATTGAGCTGGCGTCATCGTCAATGCGACACAGACGTTAACGATTACGACCAATATGGCAACACCATGCCAACCATACAGCCACCGTGAATGCGAACGCAAAGCGGAACACAATCAAGAGCAGCGATGTGTCTCATTTTCCTTCACACATGCAACCTATAGGCCACTGCGCGCGCCATACACACACACACACACACGTGCGCGCATAAATCACGAGGGCTCAACGACGCCGAGCGGCCATTTGTCCTGCAGAACGACCACACCATTCAACGGCACTCGCCACTCACCACTCGCAACTCGAGTGCCGCGCGCCTTCCCGCGCTCGCCTCGGTGTATGTGTGTGGGACTGCATTTTCCTTCCGTAATTCCTGCCTGCCACACGCTGCCGCGCCGGCACAGCATGCGTGGCGACAAATTTTGTGTCAAAAAATCATTTTTTCTACACTGACTGTTGGTATTGTTGTTGCTTTTCGCATTGCACTTCCTCGATTTGTTGCCACTGTCCGCTTTCATTTGCCTTTTGTTGTCTGTTAACTGTATTTGACACTTGGCAATCAAAATCGCAGGATTTATACGCTATAAAAGCGCGGCCGCTGCTTTCCCGCTTTCGCAAGTCCACCGCCGCGCCGCTTTGTTGCTCGACAATCCCAGCGCCCTCGCGCGCACTCGCAATTTTGTGTGAATTTACGGATGCTGCCTGCCGCGTTGGCGGCTATTGTTCTTCGTAAGTTAAAGAGTTCGCGCGCGCTGACTCTCGTTGTAGCAATTAAAAGCAGCAGTTTTGTCGGGCTGGCATGCTTGAACATTGCGATAAATTTAAAGTAGTTCTTTAACGAGAAACGAAGCGTTTTGCAACACGACAAGTAAGTAATGGTTTCCATAAATGTGTCGTAAATATAAAGTTTCCCGCGCTTATGGCATGTTGGACTACTTACGTCGCCTATAAAATCCAGTCGGATAGGGCCTATATAAGCAACGATGGAAACTTGGCTTGCTTCCCCCCCAAAGCTATCCGTCCCTTAGCCATTCATTTAGAATCTTTAAAAGAAGTAACGCATTTAGAGCCTTCAATATTTAGCTGAGCTTTCTCTCCAAGATTTCATTTACTTCTGGAACTTTTTAGATAGATGGAGATTCCTAGTACTTTAAAACCGCCTATGAAAGACTGATAGATTTTCAAAACGTTTTTTGTAGAGCCCAAAATCCAAAAAGAAAGTAAAAGGCAAGTACCATTAACAAACAATTTTGATGTATTTAGATCTAACGAAGCACCAAGCGGACCAAATACTTCGCCTATTTTAAGGCAACTGGAAGCAAATTATGTTGTAAAATAGTTCAGATCTCGTCGGCCTATAATCAGCTTTGAAGACATAGCGGTACCCATTTCTTATTTGAGACTTACTGTATTAGCTACCAGAAGCTTACAACTTTGGTAGTCAAAATTATTAAAAAGCTAATTCTAAGAGCCTAAAATGATGATCATATAGCGACACCTTTACTTTTCTTCGTCTTCTTTAATAGCGTAGACACTGTTTACGTACGTGGTTTCTTCTTTTCACTGTTTGGCGCCAATGTGAGATACCAAGTGCAGCCAGGTCCTTCTTCAGTTGATCTCTCTAACAAAGTGGAGGTCTTCCTCTGCATTTCTTAGACGGCGGTGATATTAGCCTTTACTTTTACAAGGACATCAATCACCTTCCCAATTTAAGGACCGGTCATTACAGGTACATGTCCTTAAATCGTAGTCCTTATTACTTTTGCTGTGGCCGTCATCAAAAGTGGGATCTTTCATCAGAGGCCCGCTAGGCGAGTAGTATAAAGCACATTATACAATATCAAGCGTGCCAGTTGTTTCAAGCCCGACGCTCACTCGCAGCCACATCCCTGGCTAACAGCTTGCTCTCTTTTAGTTGTAGTACCGCGTAAAGTGAAGAAAATACAATTTTTGCAAGAACTGAAGCCGCTCGACCTTCCCAAGCGACATCGCTTCGTACTATGAGCTCTTGAAAAGTTCCAAAAAAGATCCGACGTGTTTGTTCAGCGATGAGACATATTTCTGCCATTTCATCCAAAAAATAAACGGTTTTTTGTGGTTTTTGGGCCAATGGAATCATCGGTCCATATATCTTCAAAAATGATGCCGATAGCGGGCCATGATAACCGACTATTTGATACATGAAATTGAAGCTCATGATCTCGACGACATTTGGTTTCAACAAAACGGCGCCGCTTCCCACACATCGCACCAATCAATGGATTTATTGAGAGCACACTTCGGTGAGCAGATAATTTAACGTTTTGAGCCGGTCTATTAACTACCAAGATCGTGTGATATCACACTGTTAGACTTTTTCCTGTGGGGATATGTAAAGTCTAAAGTCGATGCCGACCATTCAGCTTCTATTCAGGCCTTGAAGCAAAACATCACGCTCAAAACATCATATGCCAGTTATCAGTCGAAATGCTCGATCGAGTCATCGAAAACTGGACTCTGCGGATGGACTATATGAGAAATAGTATGTCGATATTTGTAAGATATAATCTTCAAAAAATAAATGCCAAAGAAAGTTCTGAATATTTGAAGTTTCCGTGTTTTTTTGTAAGCAAGGAGCCTTAAAATGGATCACCCTTTACAATTTTTTTCTATATTTTTTTATATATTTTTACTAACAGTAATTTTTCCAACTTCTACACCGAAACATTCAAACTTTTTCTTCTAAAAATTTTTATAAAAAAATTGATTTATTTTAATTTTTTTCTTTTAGTTTTCCCGAAAAAGATTTTTAAAATGTTTATATAAAATATTTAATTTTTTTTTTCAAATTTTCTTTCTACAAAAAATATATTTTTTTGGAATTTTTTTTTGTAATTTTTCCTTCTTCTACACAGAAACACTTACATAATTTCATATTAAAATTTTCGAAAAAAAAATACTTCACTAAATTTTTCTATTTTTTTATTTTTTTGACTGCAAATAATTTTTTTCTTTTAGAATTTTCATATAAAATATTTGAACAATTTTTTTTTACTTTTGCATTTTTTACAAAAAATAATTTTTTCTATTGCTACACTGAAACACTGAAATTTTTTTAAATTAAATTTTTTTTAATTAATATTTACTTATGAAAATAGTCTCTTTAACTTCAACTAAAAATTATTAAATTTTTGGAGCTTTTTTTAAACCCTTTACTACGAGTACTATTTCAACAGCCAACTTTTTTTAATTTTTTTTTTTCAAATTACTCGCATGCCTTGTTTTTATTTCAGTGTGTTTTGCCGTTGCCTTTTTGCGCATTATTGAAAAAGATACCGTTATAGTGTGCTTTTGCTTTGCTTACAAGCATTCGTTCACACTCAGGTCGTCTTACTGTGTTCGTAACAGCGTCTTATCCAACTTTTATGTATGCGAATTATATGAAGACCATTTGAGTTGGGAAAAGTCAATAGAATAAATGCAATAAAAATGCCACGCCAATGCACATGAGACAAAATTTATGAACACATGTCGTCTGCAATGCAAAATAACAACAAAGGCAAATAAAAAAAAGAGTAACAACAACAAAAATACTAACAGTGAAAAAATTGTCGACAGCAGGAGCAACGTCTATAACACAGCAACAAAAAATGGAAAACACAACATACTTATTTACAATACAATAAAAATAACAAATGGCCCGACACCAACAAGTCGAGTGTGTAACAAAACCAAGGCCAAGCGTCCAAGCGCCTAAGCGTATGCATCTAAAACAGACTTTTTTCATATTGTTGATGTTGTTGCTTTTGTCTCATATATTTACTTGTGTTTTTGTTTGAGTATGTGTGCGTTTTTGTTGTATTGTTGCTGCAGCTGCATTATGGCGTTAGCCGTTTGCCGTTTTTGTCACTGCAACTGTCGACAGGAAGCTGTAGACGAGCTAAAAGTGGTGGAGAGTGTGGAGAAAACAAACGACATTTGCCATTTCCGATGCCAAAGCCGTTGCAAATTTCTGCTGCCATGCTGATGCAAAAACCGAAAAAGGAAGCAAATACTAAGCAAAAATCTATGAGTGGGGCGTAGAATCCAAGGCTTTGGATATATGTATCCCTATGTATGCGTATGCTTGTGTGTGTGTGTGTTCTGCGTGAAACAAGATGCGATCGCAAAGTTTATTGGCAGATTTTAACTTAAGCTGCAAGTGCTGAGTACAGACAAGCAGTGGGTAAATTGAATATGTGGCAAGTGAGCAAATATGGTGGCAAGTTGGTGGAGCGGGGGTTAGCTTAAATAGTGCATAAAATTAAAATTTTAGTGAAATCGCTTTCGAAAGGCATATGTTGTACTAGAAGATATGCTTTTTATATTTTTGTTTTTGTTGTCGTATTGCTCGCGGACCCCTACGTGACTGAAAGAAATGTTTGTGAACAAGAAGAAAGCGTTCAGTTGAGCTTGGATGAAAAGCAATTCCGCAAGAAAAGGCATCAGTCATCAGCAAATGTCGTTGAAAATTAAGTATAAAACTTATATATTTGTCAGTCTGAACTCGACGAAAATCTCAGCCTTAAATACCAAGGCAAATCAACACTTGCTACACTTTGTTGCGTCGACAATTGAAATAGTCCACTCTCAGCATAGCAAACTTCCACATCATAAGTCTCTTAACACCCGCATTCTACTATATAGGAGCAGAGATATGGACTGTGGCAACATACGGACGCTGAGATGCAACTCCTCATTCGACACGCAAAGTGTTAGCTCTTCCCGCATTTGGGTTTTAAGCACAATCTCCATGATACTCCCCAAGTAACCAGTCCGCAGGAGTAGATTGAAGGCACTCCCAAGGAATCCTGCTTCTCGTGGTACCAGAATTAAATCTCCCATCTGACCTCGTAGCCGAAACTACTCTCATGTGAGCTTCCACCCACATCTGACCCTATCATCTAGAAGCCTCCTGCTGCTTAGATATCCCTCTCTCTCCACATCATCTCCGGAAATCCAATCATACCACAGCGATGACACACTCAAGCCCCTTCTTAACCCGAATGGTCATTATTCACAACAATAGTTGGGATTTACATGAGTACCTGTCGTCAACGGCCTGTCGTCAACGGTGCTTTTTCAAAGCATATAGATAAAAAAAATTCATGAATCAGCACCCCAAATAATACAAGCTGTATGCTAGTATTATTTAGTTCCTATTGGTCGGGTTCGAGGCGGACTTAAAACCTCTGAACTGCTCAGGGTCCGACACCCGGCCGCAGTACGACTCCACACTGAACCGAATTTTCAATTCAACTTGTCTTTAGTTTAAATCACCGCCACCACGAATCTTCCCCAAGGGCCAAGCCCAATGAACAGATTGGAGTAAACTCCAAGAGCTAAACTACTCTCCGGTCAGACCCTGTAGCTTTTGTTACTACCAGTTGAACACACATCAAACTCAATGACTAGTGACATTTGTCGCTAGAACTTCAAATATCTTTTTATTCCAAGGAATTTCATTCAAATTATAATATCACTTCAAGCTGAGTATTGTAGCACTATTTTTGACAAGACTACGCTGAAATTACGAGGCAAGCCAAACAGATATAGTGCATATTGGATTTTAGTCGCTTCTTACGACAGACATAAGGGTAAATTCTACCCCCTATCCTTTGAAGTCGTAGAGAATTTCGTCTATCTTGGAACTTGTATTAACACCAACAACAATCACAGCCTTGGAATCCAATGTAGAATCGCCCTTGTCCTCAGGTGCTACTTTGCACTGTGAGCAATTGAAAAGTCAAATCCTCTCCCGACGAAGAAAGACCAAACTCTCTCGACAAGTCCTTCATAATTCCCGTCATGCTACGTGTTGTGGAGACTTTCTAATATCTGATGAGTTGACGTTAGAAGTGTTCGAGAGAATGATTTTGTGGAAGATTTATGGTCTATTGAGCATTGACAATGGCGAATAGTCGATGGAATGATGAGTAGAACGAGATATAAGGTGACATTGAGATAGTTCAGCGAATCAAGAGTCAGTGGCTACACTAGCTTGATCATGATGTTCCGAAAGAATGAAAACATAATAGTTTCTCGGTATTCCGTCTTTACTTCCCAGTATCCGGTCGGTGGAAACAGAGGAAAAAAAGACCTCTACTCCGTTGAGGAGATCAAATGGAGAAGGACCTGGCTGCACTTGATTTCTCGAACCGGCGCAAAATAACGAAAAGAAGAAATGACTCGGCTTTAAAGGCGTAAGCGATATCTAAGAAGATCCAGTTTGGAGTTGGATGAAAGTTTACAGAAACTTATTTGAAATCATATTAAAAATGCTTTTCAGGATTTTTCTATACATAATTTTATTATTTTATTCTGTATTCCTTGACGCGAATAGTTGCATTTCGGTGAAAGCGCTCGTCTCCAACTTCAAGAGCTTTTTAAAGACATGCGTTATCTTAAAAAACCAAAAATAATTCTAGGAAACTAAATTTCTAAGCTAAACTTACAGAGCAACTCACAAATCCGCTAAGAAAATGCATTCGCGCATACATATATGAGTACTCAAAAAACATCCATTTTTTATCCACCTAAAATGCGTATGACGGAGTTGTTGTTATTGTTGAGTAGTAGTAAATTAAAAACGCATCAGCACCGGCATTCAACATGAATTGCAAAATTGCACACACGCGTCAACATCATTTTTCAGCCAAGTGACAACGTCTTGCAATGCCACTACGCTCTTTCTTCGGATTTGCATTTGCATTTGCACTAGCGCTCGCACGTCTTCTCCCCTTTTGTCAACTTGTGTGGGTATGTGTGTGTGTGTGTGGAAATCTTCACGCTTGCCGGCGAGTCTCAAAAAGGCGCTGCTGCAAAACAATTTAGCACTCAACTGCACGTTTTATTGTGTTATTACTTGCTGCACGTGCATTAGACGTGTGCGTCCTTGCAATGTTGAGGCCAATGTGTGAGAGAGTACATAGAGAGCACCATATATGCACACATACCTACATCGGGCACCTGCATTTGCACGCCAGTCTGGTGACAGTGGTGTTCGGTGTGTGTGCATATATTACCATAGTGACTGGCGAAATTTTCCAGTAGCTTGCAAGGACGCTTGTAATGCGAGCCTTCGACGGCTGACGGTGTATATTAAAAGCGTATTTGTCAAAAGAATAATTTGCTTGTAAAATGCGAGCGCATCAGCAAATTCTATTACTTACTGCCTTAAGAAAGCTGATGTGGTACTGAGGAAGTGTGTTGGCAAGAAATTTCAAGGACTTTGGAAGACACATACCCTTGTTTACTTAGTACACTGCTCTTGTCCTGTTAATTTTAAATACTTGAAGACACGAGCTGCTTTTCGTAGCTTATATAGATTCTAATTGCATGTCAAAATATACCATGCGCAGCTAATGTTCGAAGGGAATCATTTCAGTCTGCCTTGTGATAGGGGAAGTCGCTTTAGCTGGAAGATTAGACATTCGAGCTCTGGATCTTTATTTTACTTCGGGCAATGTCTGTTGCTTTGTTATAAAAAAGGAAGCGCCTAAGCTGTTAAGAGTAGACATCTTATTCATTATCCTATTGCTTAATGATCGCGGTAAGATTCAGAATAATATCGGATGCTACTTGTAGATCTATTTGGCAGAAGCAAGGTGGGCATATATAGGGTTTTTTAATAGGGCACTACGAAAGTAGACCGCTCTCGCGTTGTTTTAACATTTCTCTTCGTTAAGGTTTTCCATTTTATCATGGAAGGATATACGATCCAAGAACGAGTCAAAATTATTATTAATTTACTACCGAAATTCGAAGTCAGTGGTCTTAACATTAAGAGGCCTTGAATACATAGGAACTGTATAAAATGTTTTCGTGCCAGTGAGATAAAGAATTACCCGTAGTGTCGAGAATTTCTCCCTCTAGCGTATCAATTGAGGAAGACCCAAATCAGTCTCTCACACGTCGTTCTCAAGCTTTGGGTATTTCTGTATCGTCGTTGTGGCGAATTTTGCGAAAAGATCTTGACCTACATTCTTACAAGATCAAATTGACGCAAGAACTAAAGCCGCTTGACCACCAGATTCATCGTATGTTCGTGAATTTGCTAAGCAACAACTTGAAAATGATCCGAATTTTCATCGAAATGTTATTTTCAGCGATGAGACTCATTTGTGGCTGAATGGTTGCGTCAGAATATGCGTTATTGGTCAGGCCCACGGACTCCATAAGTCACCATAGCATCCTGAACAAATTACAGTTTGGTGCGGTTAATGGGCCGGCTGCGTCATTGGGCCGTCCTTCTTCCGTGATGATCAAGACCGTCACGTTACGGTGAATAGGACTCGCTACCGCTCAATGATAACCGAACATTTGTGGACCGAATCGGATGGTATAGACTTGGACAATATGCGGCTACAACAAGACGGGGCCAGAAGCCAAACAATTAATGTCAAAATCGATTTATTGAAATCCAAGTTTGTTGAACGTGTTATCTCACGAATTGGCCCAGTTAATTGCTCGCCTCTGTTATGCGATTTTATGCCGTTAGATAATTTTCTGTGGGGCTACGTCAAGTTTATGGTCTATGCCAACAAGCCAGCGATGATTGATGAACTTCGTACGAATATCGAGCGTGAAATTGTAGGAATATCGGCCGATTTATGCTTGAAATCCGTCGAAAATTCGAAAATTGGGTCTAGACTTTTGCGAGCGTGTCCGTGGTGGCCATGCAATCGAGTTCCATACATAATGGCATCGAATGTACTTTCACAGAAATAAACTTCATTTCATTGATATCACAAACCGTTTTTGCTTTATTAAAAAAAAACTTTCGTAGCGCTCTTACTGAAAAATTCGTTATTAACTTCTTTACTGTGCCGTCCTTAGGAGATCAAGGTTTAAGCACTTAAGATCTCAGACACTTCTGTGAGCTGGTTGGAATTAAAAAACAGGTCTAATAAAATTTATATTTCATTAAAGCGCTCTTCCGACGTATGAGATCTGATTATAGAATCTTCATCTTTGACCATCTTGAGAATAGGTATTGAACCTAACCTATTAAGCAACTGATAACTTCAATGATTAAAGTAGACTCCGCAGTTCATTCATAGGTTTTTGGACAACGCCTTTGGCTTGAATGACGGAAAGGAACGTGATAAGTTAGTAATAGCAATAGCGACAGAAAACCTTCTTGAAATAAATTTTGAAGAATGCTGCCGAGTTGACACTCCTTAACCGGATAAAAAACAGGGTCCGTTCCAGTTACTTGGACCAGATTGTCGCGGGAAGGAATTTTTTTTTTTAATTTCTTATTTTTTCTTCTCAAGAAGCTACTCATTTGTTGGATCCTCTCATATCGGAGTACTATATGATACAGCTGCCATACAAACTGGCTGACCAAAATTTAGATTAAGATCTTTTTGAACACTTTTATTTTATAAGAAATGCACCTGTGAAGTGTATTATAGTTTCCTTGCAGCCGAAGTTGACATTTTTTCCATCCATCTCACATGCTCTCGATTCATTTGCTCACTCCAGACGCTTTTAATGCAATCATCTTCGAAGAAAACCTCAATGGTATCGCTTTACATTTCAGTGACTGCCTGGTCCCAAAGTGTCTTCATACCTTCCCTCAAGCACATGCATGGTAAATATGTGAATATCTATTTTATTTGGCAACGTTTTCTCCAGGTGGCAACACCGAACACAACGCGCATCTACCACCCTACGGCCAAAGTATTTACAATTTAGTGAATATTAGTTAGTATTTGGACGCATTAGCACAGCGTAATCCTATTAGAAGCATTTAAAATTACATATGACATATACTTACATATATCCAATCATAAATACCGACCTACATATATTCATATAAAAACACTTCGATGCATTTATGCCAACAATGTCGGCAAAAATATGCAAATAAATAAACGCATTGCTGTTGTTTGATGAATTAATTTGTGCTGATATTTTGAATGCCGAATTTAATAATATTCGAAAATGAAAAATAAATCATTAATTTGAAATGCAACCGAATTTGTGCAAATAATTGAATTGTGAAAACACTGATGTTATATATTTATGGGAAGCTGGTGTGGTGTATTAAATTTGTTCGAGAGGATTTCATGGTTTAAAAATTACCGCTCAGAGCCTTAGCTTATAAAGAGGGTTATGTCTCATCACTGTTCGTGGTCTATTAATCTTCTACCGCCAACTCTTTCTCATAAATCTAAGTTGGATTGCCCTACGAGCCGAACTCGAGTCCAAATATAGTCATCACGCAGTTGGACTACTTTCTCAGCGCAAATCGCTTGTCTTATTGGTCTATATAACCTTAACGGAAACTAGTTTTTTATGACCTATGACTGCCACTTCAGCAGTTGTTTGCCAAAGCGAAGAATGTTACGCTGTTAAAACACTCTTTAATCTAATTCATTCGAATTTGGGTGTACATAACCTCAACTCTATGGTTTAGCGTGCTTATCTTAGCAGAAATCTTGAACAAAAATATTGGTATTCTTAACCTAAGTTTTAAATCAGCAAAAGTTAGCAATTTCTGAGTCAACTGACAGATAATCATCGAGTGTTTTGATCGGTAATATTCGACCAAATCGAGTTTTTCGGACTGACTATCGTTTGATGAGCTCTGAATAAGAACTCCGATAACGGCATGTGGACTGACTATCGTTTGATGAGCTCTGCATAAGAACTCCGGTAACGGCATGAGGAAAGAAATGAAAAATTATGGCACGGTTTGTTGATGTCTAAGTACTGGGTTCATGCCTTCAAATCTCTTCAGCTATATACATATGTACAACAAACATCAAAGCTTGTGGGTCATCTGAGCCCCAGGTTAGACTATTGGTCCATTGAAGGTTAAGTGCTGAGGTCATACCTTCAGAGATCTTCAGCTATATATGTACAACAAACATCAAAGCTTGTGGGTCATTTGAGCCCCAGGTTAGACTATTGGTCCATTGAAGGTTAAGTGCTGAGTTCGTACCATTAGAGCTCTTCAGCTATATAAGTATATCATGGGATGAGAAAAACAAGAAAAAGTTATAGCAGGTATCCGTGATTTTTACTGAGTTCATGCCCTCAAAGCTCTTCAGCTATAGTTATATGTACATCAAATATACAAGCTTGTAGGCCATCTGAGCTTCAATTCAAACTATTGGACTCGAGATTAAATGAAAAACTGTCCTTTTCTTTATTACACTTCAGTCTATGCTTGATGCAACAGCTTACTTATATGTAAATGTGAAGTCAGTTCAAGCAGCGAAAGCCTCGCTTTTATGGTAATATCTTGGTTAAAAAAAACTTCTGTAGAAGAAATAGTGGAACAGAAGTTCAAATATCACATTTACTTTCGGAAAATGACCTCCAGTTCAATTTATCATTGCTCAATGAATCTTTCTGGTATAAAGAAGATTAAAGTATGCTTTCGGTCATTCCGAAGCGGCATAAAGCTTTCGGAAACCCCTATACGAAGAATGACTTAGTCAGACAAGTCACTGTTGCTACTTGAAGGTCGACAAATCATCACTGTAACGCTGTACTGGTTTGTTTTTGTTTAGCGCTCAGCCACTTTGGGTTACACTGCTGATAGCGCTGTTGTTTACTCAAGGTTAAGGTCAATTCTTATCAGTGTGCTTGCTTACACTAGAGGCATATGTATAAGGCATTTGAGAACAACAGAATATTGTAAACAATCAAATTTAAAGATTATTACAAATTACATAAAATTAAATTAAATAATTTACAATCAATATCGTCATTCATGCTATTACACCATGTGATCAAATTTGACCCGGACTGCCAAGCAATACTTCATTGCATTGTCTTTTCAAGCATTCTGTAAACATTGCAAAGCGCTCCCCGCCGTTGCGCCATTGTCTGTACACAACGCTATAACTGTATATTTAGGTACATGCCAATTTTTGGCAAATACTTTTATAATAAAAATAATGTAACAACAAACAATTTGAATTGAAATAATTGGCTCGTTGCAACTATGTGCGCCACAAGCCGAAATAAAACAATATTTAAGCGAAATCAATGAAAATGCCACAAAAACACAATTGCCGCAATTATGTAACGGCATGTTTGTATATGTACATATGTGTGTGTATGTTTGTATGAGTGTATGTGTTGGCTATTGCGCTTGGAGAATTTTCAAAATTGCCAATATGTGCGGAAAATATGTGTGTAAAATCAAATTGTGTAAACGCCGCTGTTGGTGATGCCAGACAAATTCATCAGTGTTAATTGACAATAGTAAACGCAACAAAAACAACAAATATTGTATGTATATACCATGATACAACTAATATATACTAATACTAAATATAACATGAGCGCTAATAATAGAATTGCTTGATTTATAATTTGCATTGTTGTTGTGGTTCGACGCTGTTAACGGTGCACGCAATTAGCCAATTTCGGCCAAAAATCAATAGTAAAATTATTGGTTGTAATTGTTGTACGCACGCGAACAACGAAAGGCAATTATTTATTGTTGTTGTTGGTGATTGCAGCAAACGTTGCTGGCTTTGCAATATATAACGCATAATGTTGGCATGTTAGGGTGGTTCTTCAATGTGGTAATACAAATTTTGCAATTTTAAAGCAAATATTTCAATGGCTCCATCGGTAGTTTTTTATACAAAATTGTTCTTCAAATTAAATTATGAGCAGTATATAAGGGTGGTCCAAACTTTAAATTTCTTTACCGCCTATTATCGAAACCAAAATGTCTGTGTTATATGCTTAACATTTTTCTAAGCGCTTCAGCAGGGGCGTCTGAAAAAACTAATACATTAAATTTTTTTAAGAGCCACCCTAATGTAAAAGCAAAATATCGCACGTTCAACTAAAAATATTATGACAAATGCATTAAATTTATAAATTTCATTGGTTAATTCTTATGTAAGACTGTAAAAGATATTGATATAATTTTTTGTAACACCCTAATGTAAACGCACCATTTGGTTAAAAAGATTAAATTGCAATAAATTTGAAAATTTCCGTTACTTAATTCTTATGGGCAATTGAAAAAATTATTGAATTGATTTTTAGTACCACCCTAATAAAAAAGTGATAATAAATATTTTTCTACTAGCTATATAGCGCTTTAAATTTATAATTCTCACTTATTAATTATTAACTAAGACTAAGCAGATATTAATTTAATTTGATCCCACCCTAAAGTACGAAAATTTGAGCATTCTACTAACAATATTATTACGACGCCTGCAGTTAAAACTTTCTGTTGCTTAATTATTATTGAAAATTTAAAAAAATATTTATAATTCTCAGTAATTAATTATTATCTAAGATAGATAACTGATTAATTTATTTTAATGTCACTCTAATGTTAATATAAAATTCGAGCATTTGACTGACAACATTATTAAAATAGTGACAATTTACAATTTGCATTAGCAAAATTTAATCGGGCACGGAAAAGAATATTGAATTTATTTTTTTAGTACCACCCTAATACAAAAGCGAAAATACATGTGTCGAATAAGATTAGAAAGCCTTGAATATATAATATCTTCTATTTTATTATTATTTGAGACTGAAGTTATATTAATTTAATTTAGTACCACCCTAATGTTTGGGTAAAATTCAAGGTTTTGACTAACATTAACATTGCAATGGTTGCAATTCACAATTTAACACAATTAAAAAAATTTTATCGGTAACTAAAAAATATTGAACTTATTTTTAGTACCAACCTAATGTAAAAGCGAAAATACATGTGTTTAATAAGATAAGAAAGCTTTACATTTATAATTCTTTTAATTTTATTTTTATTTGAGACTGAAGTTATATTAATTTAATTTAATACCACCCTAATGTTTATACAAAATACAAATGTTTGACTAATAGTATTCTTACAATGGTTGCAATTTACCATACCCATTAGTTAATTATTACCGGGGATTGAAAAAATATAAAAATAATTTAAGTACCACCCTAATGTAAAAGCAAAAATTCTTGCTACCGCCAATATTATTAAACCACTTTAAATGTATAATTTCCATTGTTTAATAATTATCTCAAGCTGAAGCCATATTAGTATGATTTTTTAAGTGCCACCCTAGTATTTATGCAAAATTGCATACAATTGGCTAATAAAATTATTACAACGCTTGCAATTTATAATTTCGATTGGTTAATTATTATCTCGTGGGGTATTTGGTAGCATATATTTTCTCACAAATAAGTTTAAACTTTTCTATAAGTATTGCTTACGTGGGTGTGTTATGTAGTTTGTATGACTTTTTCTATAAATAAAGTTTATGACTGAATAAATTATGCAATTTTACACATTTTAAAGTTTACAACTTCAACTTGAAAATAATTTGCGAAACGGTGTTGCCAGCTGTACATATATTCAAATACAATAATAGAATGTGAATTTAGGGTAATAGTGCCTGTTACAGATCACCCTAGACCTCGGATACTACTTCAAAGCCATAAATCATATCTCGATGGTGCTAACTCTGAGGACTCGACCTCCTTTATATGGTGATCGCTTAAAATCCTGTTACTTTGTGAGGTACCCAAGTATATTGCTTGTCTACATACAACAGCGCGTCTGCGTAAAAATATTATCTTATTTGTATGCCTAATTGGCTGTGTGTCCATTGCGTTTTAATTAGGCTCTCATTCGCCACGTGATTGCCACCACGTCTCACTCACCATGCGCGCTAAAATACACGCACATACACACATACACTCATGCCAAATTACGGTTTCCCGATGCATTTAAGCACTCATGCTGAGCTGATGAAATTATGGGTCCATACTATATATGCACATGTGTAGAATTAACACACACTCACACAAATAGTATATGTATATAATTACAACAACAATTTTGTATGCCTACAAATTTAAAATGCCAAAGGCCAAATTATGAAATTTTTCGCCAGAAATATGTACGTTTCATGGACGCAGGGATATTTATTGTTGTTGTAGGAAATTTAAACAAATTAATAGTGGAAGATAAACAACAACAACAATAGTGAGCTTTTTGAAATTTACAAGAAATATATTTTTTTATTTTAATATTTTTTTAATTTTTTTAAATTTTTTTTTTATTTATTTATTTTTCTTTTTCTAATATTTTCCATGTTTAACTTAATTTTGAATATTTTTTTAATATTTTTAATTTTTTTTTTTAGTAATTTTAAATTTTTAATTTTTTTTTAATTTCATATTGGATGTTTTTTAAACAAAAATTACAGCTTTTGGTGATCAAAAATTATTCACAATTCTTTTATTTTACTTTTATTATTTTTTCATATTTTTAAAAAATATATACATATGTATAAATGATTAGCGTCATGATCTGCGTCGATAAAGCCAGGTCCCTCTATCCGTGTGTATATAAGCGAACTAGTCCTTCAGTTTATGAGATCTCGATCTGAAATTATGCACACGTACTTTTCTCACCAAGAAGCTGCTCATTTGTCGGAACCGCCGATATCGGTGGACTATAACATATAGCTGCCATACAAACTGAATGATCGGTATAAAGTGCTTCCATGGAAATCTTTTTTATTTGAAGAGATATCTTCACGAATTTCGACAATACTTATTATCTAAGATAGGAATGTAATCTCCGAAGATATTGCTTAGATCCGACAACTATAGTATATAGCGCTACCATACAAACTGATCTGTTAAAAGAAAGTATTTATAGGTAAACTCTTTCATTTGACGAGATATCATCAAGAAAATTTGTACGGATTATTATTTCAGACATCATTATAATCTCTTAAGAAATTATTCCAAACAGCAGATTATACATATCAGATTAGATCATATATGTAGCTGTCATACAAACTGACAGTTCAAAATCAAGGTGTAGATCCTTTGTTCCTATTTTAGCTATCTAGAATGCATATGTGGTAATACAGCCTCGCTGCAGCTGAAGTTTCTTGTTTTTCAATTTTGTTTTTTTTTTCATCTTTTATTATTTTTTGTTTGTTTGTTGCTTTTACAATTTTTTCCCCTTTTTGTTGAAATTTTAATGCGATCACGTCTTTCATTTGCATTTGCCAACCACCTTTCATTTGCGTCTTCTAGTTTGGTATTCACTTTTTGAGCGCGTTCGTTTGCTTCCTCATTGTGGAATGTAAAAACAAGAACTAAAAAAAAAACTTTTGTAATTTCCTGCTTTGCATGAAAAACACAAACACAGCGGCTGTTAACTTGCACACATGCATAAATATCTACATACTCGTACTATGTACTCTCAAAGCTTCGTAGCAAGCGTTGTGGTACATGTGAGTCGTTGTTGTTGTTAAGCTCTCTTTGCTCAGGTGTATACATATGTGTGTATGTGTTTGCATTCAACAGAAATTTCGCTTGAATTTCCAATTTGTTTGCGTAGTTTAGTTTTCATTTTTTATTCTTCTTCTTCTTCTCGTTGCTAACGCCCCTGGCTTGGTTTGGCCTTTAACGCCCTTAGCCGGATGCACATCATAAACCATTTTGGTAATTTTCACACACACTTTTCTTGTACTCTTTGTACAAATAAACTCGTGTGCTTTAGTAACTGAACTTATGCACATAATTTCACACAACTTATCACACTGTGCAATCGGTTAGGTGTTCACCTTAATGAGCTTTTCGATTTGAAATGTGAAAATTTGAACAAATTAATACGGAGATATTATACAAATGTGTCAATTTCGCAGAGAATAAGGGTTCCAGAACTTAAAATTTACTCTAACCTCAACTTTCGCTGTCGAAAAAATGTTCAATTATGACTTTTCCTCGTCAGATGAGAGGCGCTCAAAGTTTTGTTTTCACAGTAGCAATTATAATAACTATTTGCAGAATATTTTAGGCTATTACAACAACAATGAATAACTACCTTTTCCGTAATTTTAGAAACTTTACGAACCGAAAATTAGTTGTAACTCTATCCTACAGTCGTCGTACCTTTATTATTACCAACAAAATCGAAGAAATGGAGCTATGTGTAGAAGATCATGCAAGTGATGAAAGTTCTCTGAGCAACATTCACTTAAGATTGGCCGGCAACGACTCTTTTACATATGACTCTCGACTTCCGATCTTAGACCAATTAACCTCTGGGTAGCCAAAACACATCCGTTTGAAGGCGAGCTAAAGTGAGAAGGCGAACCATTCATCCCCAGGGTTGTGCGCTGGGTTTCGGACCCGCCACGTAATAAACCCTACCAAAGAAAAGAAGAACACAGCCTCAGTTATGAGACCTTCCGTTTGATGATGTTAAGGAAAGTAAAGACTGACATCACCGCCGTCCAAGAAATGAGATGGACCGAACAAGGACTGAGACGAGTTGGTCCTTGTAGCATTTACTCCACAAGCCATATAAAGGAGCGCAAATTCGATGCGGGATTCGTGGAGGTCGCCGAGTACTGCGCTTGGAGCGCACCTATGTAAACTGCCCCCGCCCCGACACGATTTCAAAATCGTGCTTGGCGACTTTAACGCCAGGGTGAGCAAAGAAGTTATTTTTGGCACAACGGTCGGTAAATTCAGCATCCATGATGAATCATTCCCGAATGGGTTGAGGCTGATCGACTTCGCCGGAACCCAAAATATGGTTATCTGTTGTACTAGTTTCTAGCATAGAAAAACTAATTAAGCTACCTAGCTGTCTCCGGATCAAAAAGCCACCAACCAAATCGATCATGTTGTGATAGACAGAAGACACGTCTCCAGTGTTCTTCAGTGTAATTCCTGTTTGACTAGGCATCTATAATTGCTTATGCGCTTTGATATTTCTCTTATTATTGTCATACTCTCATCGCCTTTGATTCGTTAGCAGTACTCTCACGAGTTATTGTGCAATCCCAGTACTTTAGTGAGTAGGATTTCCCATATACCAAACCAAGCCTTTACCCAACCCTACAATATTATGCATTCGTTGAGAAATAATGAATAAATGAAAAGTAGAGAATGTGGTGCTTGCAAATCAAATCCGTTCAAATGGTTTCGGTGGATATTTTGGATACGAAATGCGTTATTGTTCGACTCGTTGCGATAAAACTGATTTTTTTCTAAAAGAGTACCGTTTGGACTCTTTGGACTCGATCGTGCGGATTCCGATCCCACATTCCTGCTAACAAGTCCACAATCATCAGAATGGAGAGAAAAAACGAGCCGAAACCAAGAAAGCCACGGCAAAGCGAGGTTATAATCATTGTTTTCTTTTTCGACATTCGTGGATTGGTGCATCTTTAATTTGTTCCGGATGGAGAATCGGTCAATAAAGAGTTCTATTTGACCGTATTGAGGGGTTTGCATGGGATCATCTGTCGCAAACGGTCGGATTTGTTGAAGAACAAATCATGAATTTTACAAGATGAAAATGCAACATCGCATCGACCTACGATTTTGAGCAAATTTAAAGCCAAAAACGCAGTGAATACTGTCGATCAACCACCGTATTCACCAGATTTGGTTCTGTCAGTGTGAGTTTTTCATGTTCCCTAAACTAAAATTACCGCTTCTTGGAAGCCGTTTTGAGTCCATCGAAGAGATAAAACAAAATTCCTTGAAGGAGCTGAAGGCCATCCCAAAAAGTGCTTATGAAAAGTGTTTCGAAGACTGGCATAAGTGTATTCTGGTGGGGATTAGATTCAAAATAGATTATAATAATTATATGTTTGCATTTTATTTACAATTTCCAGGTACTTTTTGTCATAATACTTATATATATGAAAACTATCTTTTTATTAAATTTAGAACCAAAACACTATCAGCTATTCAAAAAAAAATAAATAAATAAAAAAAGAAAATAAATAAAAATGGAAAATGTAAATAAACCAGTCCAGCTGACGAAAGCTGAAAAAATGCTAAAACAAAAACTATTTTATTGCACCCTTCATTGTCCCGACATAATCGCATATATTTATTTATGCCCGCTTTGTTGTAAATGGATATGACAAATGACAGAAATGTCAAAGCAACGGAGACATGATGAATAGGTGTGTAACAGATTGTGTCTGCATGCGCACAAGTGAATTGTATGTCGTGCTGGGTTGAACAAAAGTTCTTGAAAATAGAAAAGGGTATCGAAACCAAAAATATTAAGTAGAATAGAAAATCAACACTGCCACTTTGTCAGATTTCTTAGGTGCTTAGTTCTAGTTTTGAAGATAAGTTATCAAATAACCGCTTTTATTAAAAAAATTATTGCGGAACCATAAGAAAAAGTTTCGCTGCACACCCTGTATTTTTCACTAAGTCTTAACTCTCAACGGAGCGTAGAGCAAACATTTGTCTTTATTTGCATAAATTTCCGTAGTCGTCGATAGTTTTTTGATTTATAGCCTATGAATGAAAATAAATATAAGCATATGTATGTAAATCTATGTGTCAGTATGTTTACAAAAATTAAATAGTGAAAAAAATTTTGCGGACAATAAGTCAGCCGGCGAAGAGGCAAAGCGTGATGCACAAAGAGCAGATAAATTATTACAATTGACGAGCACGAATATAATTTGGAAGTCAATTTAATAGTTAAAAGAGTAATTACTCTAGTAATGATTACATTACCGCAACAACAGAACTGCTAACGATATACCAAACTGACAAGACGAAACAATTCTGCAACGAACTTATAGACCTGCACGTGTTGAAGATTACGCATACCGTATAAGATGAAGGAATCAACTATTGGCGAATCAAAATTCAACGCCTCTATATTAGAATACTACTAGAGTTCGTCTTCCGAATGAATGTAGATTTGCCACTTCAGGAAGTATTAAAATAGCACGGAAAGCTAATTTTTCTTGAATGGATTGGGTAAAATAAGACTTAGATTCACTTGATGTTATGAGGGGTACAAAGCTTCAAGCGCAGATGGCTAAGCAGTCCTACAGCCATATAAATAAGAAAAAATTGCACGTTTAACTTGAATTAAAGTACTAAGCTTATTGCCTTCTTACTTTTCAAATAGGCTCCTTTTGCGTCGATACAGCGGTGCCAGCGCGATTTCCAAGCAATGAAGGCGTCACGGAAGGACGTTTAGATGCCCTCTGTCGTCTCAAAAGCCTTGCCTTTTATCGGGATCATCAAAAAGATCCATGACTCGTCACCTGTGTTTACTTTATTCAAAGATTGGGGGTCACTTTCACACATATTCAAATTTTCTTGGCACACTTCCACTCGCCACAATTTCTAATCGTCAATGAGCATTTCTGGGACCATCTTCGCGCACACTTTGCGCATGTTGAAGTGCTCCGTCATGTCATGAACCACAGGCTTTGATTTAGTAGATGGTTCAAGCTCAAAACTTTGCGCATACGAGTCATATTGTCGAAGTCGCAGGTTTCGCAGCCCAGTTTTCATCAGCGACCTCTTCCCGGCCCTCCAAAAGGCCTGGTGCCACCGAAAAACATCACTTTTAGCTAAACAACATCTGGGTAAGCCTGCTTGATCAAATCAAACGTCTCTGTCTGCTGAGTTAAAAACAGCGCGTCAGTCTTTCTTCTTTTCGCTACGTGGCGCCAATTGGATATTCCAAGCGAAGCCAGGTCCTTCCAACGGAGTGGAGGTCTTCCTCTTCCTCTGATTCCCCCGACGGGTACTGCGTTGAATACTTTCAGAGCTGGAGTGTTTTCGTCCATCCGGACAACATGACCTGGCCAGCGTAGCCGTTGTCTTTTAATTCACTGAACTATATCAATGTCGTCGTATATCTCGCACAGCTCATCGTTTCATCGAAGGTTCTTTCGCAGAACCTTTCTCTCGAAAACTCGTAACGTCGACTCATCGGTTGCTGTCATCGTCCAAGCCTCTGCACCATATAGCAGGACGGGAATTATGAGCGACTTATAGAGTTTGGCTTTTGTTCGTCGAGAGAGGACTTTACTTTTCAATTGCCTACTCAGTCCGAAGTAGCACCTATTGGCAAGGGCAATCCTGCTTTGGCCTCGGATGAGAGATACCCCTTTTGATGACGACCCAGCTCGATGTTTAGGTGCCACAATTGGTAAACATAGAAACCTCATGGACAAATTTTTATGCGAATCTCAGCTGAATCGCAAAAAAATCTATCAATTTCTCAGGCGGCTGGTTAAGTTAGGTAAATAGGATGATGACTCGTGAGGTCACGAATAATTCCACTTGGACCGCTATGCATATTCCTTGGAGTTATTTTGGAAAAAATACAGAGGAAAGTGAAAGAGAAAGAAGGAGGAATGTAATAAAGAAGAAGGTAATAAAAGTGAGAATTCGAAAAGAGTTCAACTCTAAAGCAAATCAAGCCTCAATTACTAGCTCTACCTCCGTCAATATCCACTAAGGGAAAATGATCCACATTAAGCTCGCGGTAGTTTTGCTAAGTTTATTTCTTTTTCCCAAAAAAGTAATACGTGCACTTCTTATACCTTATATATATTTATATTTAACCTGAACCAAAATTATTTCGGCGATTTTCATAAAAATTTCGCAAACAATTGCGGCGTCTATTAAAAGCCAGCTCGGCTATTCTATATAAAAAGTAACTATAAATACTTTATATTATGCAATGAAATATTGCGGGAATTCATTTCGGGCCACTCAAAATTAAACATTTATGACACGCACACACACATACACACAGACAAAACATGTGAGAGACTAATGGACCAGCGGAAAAATGCATAACTTCCGAAGGGTAACAATGGATGAACGGCGGAATGAAGCCGTGAATGACGAATGAATGTGGGAGGTCAACAATCGAGTCAACACAATTGAGGGCAACAGCAACAACAAAGCATACAATATACACATTTAGCCCCAAAACTGTTTGAAAGAATGTAAGAAAGCAACAACAATAAAAACAATTAATACGCTTTGATTAATAAAAAATGGATATAACGGAAAAATTTAAACAAAAAGCAATATGAGCGTGTGTTTGTGGGTGGAGATAAGTATGGGTGCATGTGTGTAGGTGCAAATATTTATATGCACGCATGTATGTGTGTAAAATGTTGCACAAACACCACGACGCATTGCCTAGAGTATGTAAATGTTATTATGATTTTTTCATTGTGCCACATGCAACACACACATACGCACTCAGTGCCGCAAAATGTGTAACAATAAAAATCTACTCAAATAGAGCAGTAAATTGTTTTTGTTAAATGAAAATAAAACACACGCACACACACATACAAATACAAATATTTGTGGCCGCAGCGTCTATTGCATGAATAATATATGCATTTTTGGCGCACTGCAGCAGAGCAGCGTCGCCGCCGCGCAAAGCAATCACAACGAAACGTGTCGTAAATTGCACTGAAATATAATAAAATTGAAGGCAATCACTTACATACACACACACACTTACACAAGCACACAGTAGCGCGCATATAAATTCGTTGGCCACTTAAAATTGCTGCCGTTTGTGTGAAAAAGCCGCGCGTTGATGGCGTCCCAATGCGTTTTGTGGCGTTTTGTGTGCAACACCCACACATTACAGCAACGGCGATTTCAAAAAAAATGTAGAAAAATTAAATATTTCTGCATATTCATAGAGCGCATTTTAAAAAGCAATACATATTTTAAGCGCACAAATGAATTTGTGTGATTTTTTAGCGCGCTTAATTCTTAATGCAACAATAGTCCATTGCGGCAAACGTGTCAACCCATTTGGGTGCATACACATTCAGCTGTATTTTTAGCGGCTTTCACTGCATTGTGTTGTTTGCTTTATTTAAAGCGAAAAATAATTTAATTTGCACAGGAAATGGTGGAGCTAAGAGTTCTTTGTGATATTGAAGTGCATTTTGGCACTGCACTAGAAAGTTAAATTTTTTCAAATTTTAACATTTTTATTATTTTGCAAGAAGTTGTTTGTTTTCCATCTTTATCGACACAGACACGGACCATGCCTCTATATACTTGTATAGCAGAACGGTATGATAATGAACGTGTAGGGTTTGGTCTTTGTTTGGCGAGAGAGGACTTTACTTCTCAATTGCCTACTCAGCCGAACAACAAGTGATACTGTTGGCAAGAGTTAGGTAGGTAGGTAGAAGTGCAGACCTGTTGTCTATCGGGCTCAATTAGCACTTGATGTGCATTTTGATATACTATTCTTAGAACCTCCTGTAACTGCTATAACGTTTCATCTTCTCTATCAAACTATTTTGAGGTTTCGATGAAACTACTTATGTCTAATATGCTTTCAGTAGAAATCCATTCAAGGTTTGGTGCTTGATGGATTCCAAATGTTTTGTGTTGGATCTGTGCTAGAGCTGGGCATTCACAGAGAAAGTGGAAAATTGTTTCCTTGTTCCCTGCTACTCCGCAGCCTCGGCAGATGTCGTTGTAGGGCATACCCATTTTGGATGCATATTCCCCAAATGGCCAGTGCCCTGTTGTGGTAGCTGTTACTCTGTAGATACTTTTTCTTGACCTATTTAGTAGATCGTTGGTTCTTTTCCTGTCATATGTTGACCATAATTGTTTAGTTATGACGCATTTTGTAATGTTTTTCCACCTGTTATTTGCAACTTGTTGAATTGTCTATTGATCTCTCTTTTGATCGATCCTAGCGGGCTTGGTATTAGCTCCGCCTCGGATTCGTTGAGGAGAGCTCCTGTCTTTGTCAACTCGTCTGCTTTTTCGTTACCGAAAATGTTCCTGTGACCGGGAACCCGGTCTAGTCTAGTTGGAGCTTGTCTTTTATTGAGCTTAGTGCTTTCTTGCAGTTGTGAACTGTACTTGAATTTGTCTTGGATGAAGACAAGGCCAGGAGCGCCGCCTAGCTGTCCGTAAATATAGTTGCTTTATGTATATTCTCGTGGTTTTCTAATAGAACTTCGCAGACTTTTCCTATGCCCATTACTACTGCTTGGAAGATGCTGGCCGAGTTCGGTAAACGTATAGAGAGAGATATGCCTAGATCAGCGGAGAATACCCCGTGCCTACTCCGCAGTCCATTTTGGACTCGTCCGTATAAACTGAGATGGTATCTTCCTCTCCTATTGAACCTCTTTTCCAATCTCGTATAGATGGTATCCTCACCTGGAAGTGTCTATTGAAATCCAGCATTGGGAGAATGTAGTCAGATTTATTAATGGTAAACTTGTTTATGTCCGTAGTTCTGCTGATTCCAACCACCCAATTCTTTTATGCTTATCGCTGCAAGAGCTGCTGTTTTGTGAATAAAAATGTCCATGGGTAGTTGATGCAGGACCACATTGAGCGCATCAGTCGGACATGACTTGATTGCACCAGTAACACTCGCACATGCTGCTCTTTGCATTCCATTTAATTTTCTAATGTTGTGTTGTTTGTTTAGCGCTGGCCACCATACCAGAGCTCCATATGTAAGTATAGGTCTTATGACAGCCGTATACATCCACATGATTATACTAGGTTTGAGGCCACTATTCTTGCTGACGATTCTCTTGCAAGTATAGTAGGCCATGTATGCTTTATTTATTATTTTTTCTGTATTTATTTTCCAGGACAGTTTGGTGTCAATCTCCATCCAATCAATAATCTGCGTTGTATTTCAAGGCTGACATTGTTGTTGGTGTTAACGCTGTCAACAGTGATGTGGGTGCCTAGTCGGGAGTGAGACGACTGTTTGTTTGATGACAGTAAATATTCCGTCTTGATCTCTTTCACTACCAGACCCATTCACTTCGCTTCCTTATCCAGTCCGGAGAAAGCAGAACTAACGACGCAGATATTGAGGCCAATGACATCAAAACACTCTTATAGACCATAGTACCTTCCCTATATTCTCCAAAAGCGAATTGAAGAATTGGCATGATAGGGATGGCCTTGTCTGAAACCTCGAATGGCTCGGAGAGGTCCTTCCCTGCCTTGCTAAACCTCAGTTTCCACAGACATAGCCGCATAAAGGCAGCTCCTTTTCGTGCTGTCAGTAGCAGCCTAACAATCGACGAAGAGGTGTTGTGTGTCGATTCCCTTTTCACAGGTCTTCTGCTCAGTTGTTGACTTTTCACGTCTAAAGCCACTCTGGTACGGTCCAATCAGTTTATTGACGGTGGGCTTTAGTCTTTCACACAATACGCTCGATAGAACCTTGCATGCGGTGTTTACGAGACTTATCCTACGGTAGTTGGCGCAGATTGTAGTGTCTACCTTTTTATGGACTGGGCAGAGCACACCTAAATTCCAAATCTTTGTCGTCCGACCATATTTTACAAAGAAGCTGAAGCATGTTCCTTCTCAGTTCTTTGCCGCAATCCATCGGACCATACCGCTTTGTAGTACTCCAGACGGGTAATGGCTAATCGAACTTCTTCTTGGTCGGGCAGTGGAACGTCCGTTCCCACGCCATCGATTGGGGAAACGGTTTCACCATATACTGGTGTTATGCTTTCTGTCATACTGCCATTCAAGATGCTGGAGAAGTATTCCCTCCATATTTTTAGTATGCTCTGAACTTTAGTCACTAGATCACCTTTAGGAGCTCTACAAGAGTATGCTCCGGTCCTTAAACCTTCTGTTAGTCGCCGAAACTTTTCGTAGAATTTTTGAGTATAAACCTTGTCAAGCTCTTCTTACTCACGCATTTCAACCTCTCTCTTTTTTTGTCAACAAACGCGTCTCCCTTTCTTCTACAACTTTCGGCATCTATCCCATTCCAGCGTACTTTTCTTCCATCGAGGCAAGGGCGCAAATGAACAGTATGTTGAAGAGCTTTGCTTTGATGCGAATTGTGGCTAGACGTTCATCCATCGGAGCGAGCGCCAAAACTCGGCGACGGAATCTCTATCTCACGACGAATCCTACACCAAATTTGCGCTCCCTTATGTGGCCACTGTAGTAAATGCCAAAAGAACCTACTCCTCTTAGTCCTTGTCACGTCCATCGCACTTATTGGACGGCTGTAATGTCAGTCTTTACTCTTACGAGGACATCAACCAGCAGGGCATCAAAACCCTGCCAGTTCAGAAACCGGACATACCAGATGCATGCCCTTTCATCGTTATCCTTAATGCGTTGGCATTGGTCGTCATCAATAGGCGGTCTCTCATCTGAGGTTGTTGTTTTCCTTCCATTAGAGACGTTTCTTACGTGGCGGGTCCCAAACCCACACAACCCTGGGGAGGGATGGTTCGCCTTTCCACTTTAGTTCGCCTTCAAACGGATGTTCTTTTACTATCCAGGGGATACTTGGTCTAAAACCGGAAGTCGTAACATGCTGGAGCCATATGTAAAAGAATCGTTTCTAGGCACTCCCAAGTAAATGGCGCTAAGAAAACTTTCCTCACTTGCGTTAACTTGTACCATCCTCTAATTTAATATACTACATAAAATATTATAATTAATTAATATTTGTTTCTTTTAGTTGGAACCAAATATAGGAAAATACTATTTTTTATAAAAATTAAAAATACTTTTTTTATAACATAAATATTTTAAGTTATTGATTTTTGAGAGAGAAATTTTGTTATTTTTTTTTTGAAGGAAGTTCCGAATTTTTAAACTTTTTGGCTAATTTAATGCAAATTTAATACACCAAACCCAAAGTTTAGCAGCGAAAGCTCCACTTACACTTGCTTGCCCTTCAGCTGCATCGACCTTTGTAATTTCATAAAATTGTAAAGCAAACAAAATTTAAATTTCGCCAAATTTGCAGAAAGTGTAATACGATTCCTCGCACAAAATGGAATTCATTTGCTGACTTTGCGTCAATATTGCATTCGGTGGCTCGGGGAAATTCTACGAACTCGCACCCAAACACATATTTATACCGAATAAACATACATATATTCGATTCAGCATACATATATGTGTTCATATATTACATATTTACATATTTGAAACTGTGTGTGAAATAAAATTATGAATCGAGCTTGTAAAACGGAACGCACGGTTGCATGCAACAATGCCACACAATATACAGACAAGCACTACTACTACCCCCACACATATATACATATCTATGCATGTACATATGTAAATGTGTACTTTATATAAAATTGCGCCATTCATATTGACCTTCTCGCTTCGCAAACACACACCTACAGACACACACACACACACTGATATTCAGGTGCTCTCCCAGCGCTGGAACGAGCGCCAGTATGAAACCGGCATAAAAGAGGGCTAAGGTAAACGCTAAGCACTCAACGTTTCGTAAACATGTTTGAGGCGGCATTGTGGCGCTCGCGTTGCCAACTAGGCAGCAACTAGACTACAGTACGTGCATTAATAACCGCAACAGCAGCAAACACACACACACACACATGTAGTATACGTTGTTATAATAGAAATCCATAGTGTGCTGTAGGAAATGCTGCAACTACAACAACAACTAAAACAACAACAACTGTGACAAAGCCAAGCGCATTCACACGCTTCTTGTCTGCCTGCCGCTCTCACACGCTGCCCACACGCTGCCGCCGACTAAATGGACTTTTGCGCTTAAGTGCATATTATCATAGTCGGTTTTGTACATTTTCCCAGTTATTTGCATACTTTTTGGCGTTTTAGCTTTTCAGCCAGGCCACTGCCAAGCGGCGCAGCGCACAAGCTGCTTGCAACATACATAGCTAAATGAGAATAGCCACTGAGCGTGTGTATATGTTTGTAGTAATAACAACAACAAGCGCAACAACATTAACAGTTACTATAAAAGCATTGTATGCAGTATGTGTTGTTGTTGTATTTTGTAGCCGACGCATTTATGGCGCATTAGGCGAGCGCAACCACTACCTCGCTCTCTCTGCTCCCGGCCACTTTGCCACGCTTTGCTTATGATAATGGAATTTTATAAGTATAATAAATTTTGCGAAACAAAACTCGCAAATGCAGCAATCACACATACACACGCACAGCCAGTTATATTATTTCCCAGCATATTAATGCATGCGCAATGTACGCAGCCTGTTGGCCATTGTTGTTCTTGTAATATAATGTACATTGAAATTTTGTAGAGCGTAAAAGGGCACGAATTGTTCGCAAGTGCAAGCGGAAATTTATGAAATACTGCTCGTTAACACAACGCAAATGGCTGCCCGAAGCCATTTGTTGGCTAACTGAGTGAAATTAGAAAGCTTGATGGAATTCCAACTAATTTGCCTGACTGTTGGTTTTCTGTTTTTGCGCATAACTGCTTGTTTTTTTTTTCTATTATATTTTTTTTTTTTATTTGATATTATTATTATTATTTTCTTTTTGAAATCTCGTTAGTTTTAAATTTTGCTTCAATTTTTTGTTTTGAAATTTTCTTCTACTTTTCGTTTGAATTTCTCCTTTTCATACCCTGAACAGGGTTTATTAAGTTTGTCACGAAGTTTGTAACACCCAGAAGGAATCGTCGGAGACCCTATAAAGTATATAGTATATATAAATGATCAGTATGTCCAGCTGAGTCGATTTAGCCATGTCCGTCTGTCTGTCTGTCTGTCTGTATATATACGAACTAGTCCCTCAGTTTTTAAGATATCGTTTTGAAATTTTGCAAGCGTCATTTTCTCTTCAAGAAGCTGCTCATTTGTCGGAACGGCCGATATCGGACCACTATAACAGATAGCTGCCATACAAACTGAACGATCGGAATCAAGTTCTTGTATGGACAACTTTCACATTTGACAAGATATATTCACGAAATTTGGTATGTGTTTTTTTCTAAGGCAACAATGTAATCTCCGAAGAAATTGTTCAGATCGGTTAACTATAGCATATAGCTTCCATACAAACTGAACACAGAACACATAACAGAAATGCACCTGTGAAGGGTATTTAGCTTGGGTGCAACCGAAGTTAACGTTTTTTCTTGTTTTTATTTTTTTTAGTAGACCGGCAAGGTCATCATAAAACTCCAAACTTGCACTGTCTACAAATCAGAAACTGCCTTGACACCATTGTTTGCCAGAGAAATGAAAATTTTGCTGTTTCTTTAAGCGTGAATTTCATTTGCCAACAGTGGACAATATTTTAAAGTGCGCTTTGTTTATATAAAGACAAGCAAAAAAGTTAAATTCCGACACACCGAAGCAAAATTTTGTTCACAGCTCATTTTTTTATAGCATAAAACGATCTTCTTTTCTATTTTGATAGTTGTTCGAACTGAAATATTCTCTCGGAGATTGAACTGCTGCTTTGCGCATAAGTCCATACCAACTTTCGTGAAAATATCTTATCAAAAAAAATTAAAAGCAGTTTGTATGACAGCTAATGAGGGATACAAGTAGAGGAGGTACCTTTTTCAGTAGCCTCCTTTTGACAGATCACGTGTGAGTCGTGCTATTTTTGTTCAGTATTGGCATTTCATCATAGAAAGACTTAAACCTGAACAACGTTTACAAATCGTTCAGCTTTATAACGAAAATAGAGATTCTGTAGAAAATGTGTTTTAGGCGCTTTGCTCAACTATTAGTCAATATAATCGGCCTACTGAGCGTACTATCCACAACACCATTACCTATCTTGAAAACCAGCATTCATTACTGAATAATATTCATCAGAATAGATCACGTTCACCACGAAGTGAAGAAAATATGCCAGCCGTAGCTGAGAGTGTACACGAAGATTGTGGTGAGTCGATTCAGCGCCGTTCGCAGAACTCGGACTGACGTATGGAACGAATTGGCGCAATTTACGTCGAGATCTTAAATTGAAGGCGTACAAAATACAGCTTGTTCAAGAACTGAAGACGCTCAACCTTCCCAAGTGACATGGCATCGCTCTAAGGGCTTTTGCAAAGTTTCAAGAAGATCCGGCATTTTCTAGCCAAATTTTCATCAGCGCTGAGAGACATCATTTGGCTCAATGGGTATGTAAACAAGCGAATTGACGCATTTGGGACGAATAGCAACCTGAAAATTCACGAATTCATTCAGAAAAAAACAACGGTTTGGTGTGGTTTGGGGTTCAGTGGAATCATCGTTTCATATTTCTTCAAAAATGATGCCGCTGAGAACATAACCGTCACCGTCATTGGCGACCATTATCGCGCCATGATAAGCGACTAATTGATACCTGAAATTGAAGCTCGTAATCACGGCGATATTTGGTTTCAAGAAGATGGCACCACTACCCACACATCGCATCAGTCAATGGATTTATTGAGAAAACACTTCGATCACATTTTGAAATGGTCGATCCGCCACCAAGATCGTGTGATATCCACCGTTAGACTTTTTCCTGTAGGGATATGTAAACTCTAGAGGATATCGAGTCGTTCGCCAGTTACTGGTCGAAATGCTCGAACGAATTTGAAGTTTCGGAGTTTTTTCCTTCAAAACGTAATAAACCTTGAAATGGATCACCCTTTATAAACTTTAATGGTTCGATATAAATAATTTCGCCAGAGATTGTGCAGTGTCTTTGGCTAATAATTCGTGCCAAATTTTTTAAGGATATGTCAGCAAGTAAAAAAGCTTTCCATATCAGGACTTGATTTCGATCGTCCGGTTTGTATAACAGCCATATGCTATAGTGGTCCGATATCTGCCATTCCGACAAATTAACAGTTTCTTGGCCAAAAAGTACGTGTGTGTGCGAAATTTCAGATCGATATCTGAAAACGCCACTTCGACTTTGCAGCCATCCTTGTAGATCCCTCATTTTCAGACTTTTCTGTTTTGGGTGACAAAAATACATCTCCCAGGAATTGCTTTTTTGGAAAAAAAAAATTCCGTCAAATTCCCCCTCTTGCTCTAATGAAAATGACCGGTACAAAGATGCGCCTTGGGAGTATAGTTGTTTTAGGTAGTCTAAGTAGAAACTTAGTCTACTGGCATATCCAGAACGAAATTTAAAAATGTTTAGCGCTGCCGCTTCGAGTTGGTTGATTCCCACTTTTCAGACTTTTCTACTTTAGGTGATGAAAATTCATCACACATGCAATTTCAGTCCAATAATGACTACGCTATGTAGGAACCTAGTACTTTTTTGGAAAACAGATTCCAGACACTTAAAGAACTTGCATTAATGGAAATAGCCAATGCATGAATGAGCCTAGGAAGTATGATTGAAGTTATTTATATTACTATTTTATCCAAACTCTCAATTGCGATAGTGGATTTGCTCCGGTGGAGACGCTCTCAATCTCGATACATGTGATACTCAAGCATTCCAAAAGATTGAGAGAACCCATTAAAATCAATCAGCGTTTTCTTAAAAGGCTTAGAAAAACTACGAGCTGTTAGGTACTAAAATAATACGAGAGAGAGGCGCTGTGATATGAAGTTAGCAAAGACACCAACCTCTTTGTGAAATAGTAGCTTGGTTTTTTGCATTACGAATACAGTACATAATGTGAAGCGGTAAAAAAATCCTTATTTGCTAATGGTCTTATATGAAGCGGCTGGCCGTTTGGCAAAGCTTAAATAAGCAAGTATTTTCTATCATTTTTATACTCACGGTCAGCAGTTTGAACTCTAGAAGTAACCGATTTCTCATATTACTATATTTATAATAATATAAGCCCATTTCATGTTCACGCAATATAAAAAAAAATATTCTTTAATTTCCTAAATATTTAATAGACTGGAAAAAGTTATTATTGTCCGGATGGCTCTAACCATCACATCAATGTCAATTACTGCACCAATCACTCTCTTTTGCTTTGCAACTTCGCCCTTTCAAGGAGTACTCAGTTTGGTTTTGAAATTTTTGTTGGCTTTTCCTTTGTGCAATCACAATTTGGTAGCCAATTTTCACATAACCAAGCGTGAAATGGTTGGATATACTGGTAGCCTGGAGGCCTTTCATAACTTTTGCTATAACTTGTCGTCTGGAGTCTTAGCTCTACGCACTGTCAGTCACTTAACCGTATTTGTACTTACAGGAATTTTCTACTCTACTGTCAATCCCAATCCTTAAGCTTTTAAGCTGAAGTAACATACGCCCAACAAGCACTTGCTCCCACTCCGTCTGTTGACGCGTCCATTGACAGGATAACAGCAGGACTCCGAAGATGTACGCAATTGCTCGCCTCGGGCCAATTCAACTTACAGTTATTTCGAATTTTTAACTAAAATCAGTACTTACTAACTGTACTTACATATAGCGGGTATCAGCTGCGTCAGTGGGCACTTCGTGCTGCTTGCCGTTGTAGTCGTTGGGCTCCACTTCATAGTCTTGGCTTGGTCACAGCAGCGCAGCGTTGACAGCTGAGCAACTGCCTTGTAGTGATATTGAATAATTTATATATATGTATATATATATATATATCTATAAATAGCATATTGGCTGTAGATGCGCCGCGGTCATGTTAGAATGGCTCCATGCAGCGGGGGTAACCTTGTAGCTGGCGGCTGTTATGATGCTGTTGTGCAAATATTTGCTTTCCATGGTAGGGCGCGGCGCGGAGTGGCAAGCACGGTTTACTCGAGACACCGAAGACGGCTTATGAGTATTTGCAACGCCCACGCGCTGCCGATTGCCGATAAAAATCTGTTGCTGTTGCTGCTCAATTGAAGGCGAAATGAAAACTTCGCCATTTGCAACAGTGAAATCAAACAAACAACAACAACAAAGCAACGAATTGGTAATCTGAACATATACCACAAAGTCTCGCTGCCGCGCCGCAACCGCTGCTGCCCACTTCCGACCCTCGCTTCTTGTTGCTGCTGCTGTTGTTGTTATTTGCCAACTTTACACTCTGCATTGGTTGAAAAGTGTTTGTTTTTGTTGCTTTTGGGTTGTTGAAAATAGCCGCCGGGCATATTTGCTATGAATATTGAATTTTCGCTATATATTTCACTAATTTGGTGGCGCGTAACTAGCAGCGGCAGCTTTGCCGCCCCAAAATGCCACGCAGCGCCGCTTTGTTGTATGGGCGGCGGTATGGCGGGCGCGCGAGCGCATTGTATTTATTGACTAATTGTGAGAGGTAAGAAGTTTTTATAAACTCGTACAAACATTTAATGAAGCATGGAATTAGTGCTTGAGCGTCCCCCTCTTCATGGTGCTGGCTGGTTGACTGCCTGTGTTTCCTGGGGCTTTGCGGTCGAAATGATACATTGAAGCGTTGAAACTTTGCTGATTGAAGCAACGACTTTGAAATCTGTTTCACGGTTCATTTTGAAAGTTTTTTAATTTCTTGTGATTTGTTTGTTTGGAAATTAGAGTTTCACAGGTCACGCAGTGCGTTAGTAAATTAAAGAACGGAAAGAAATGGAAGGAGAAGGGAAGAAGAACAAAGTGTTAAACTTAAGCGTTGAATTTTTGAAATATTTTCATGGAATTATAGACAAATAAGGTTTAGTGAAAATAAAAGAATTGTTTTTGCATTAAATTGGGAAGAATCGTTTGCCAACCAAGCTCCTGCAGCTGCTGGCGAGACACTATCGATGTGTGTAGCATGTCGTTATTTTGAAGAGACACAATTCGTCACTTATGAGCCAAAGCTGGCCGTTTCTGCACATTTCTTAGACGAAATTATCTACACTTTCGTAGTTATGACTATCGACAGTGAAGTATGGCCAAGTCGTAAGTCCGACGACAGTTTGTTTCATGACAGAAGATATTTGTCTTGAACGCGTTCAGTACCACACCAATTTGCTTCGCTTCCTTATTTATTCTGAGGAAATCGTCGGCGTAGGTCAGCAGCATTACACTCTAATAGAAGATTGTAAATTCTCAATTCAGATCTGCAGCTCGAACTATTTTCACCAGGAGTAGATTGAAGGAGTCGCAAGATAGAGAGTCGCCTTGTCTGAAACCTCGTTTGGTATCGAACGGATCGGAGCTCCCGAGCCTGGCGGAGTTTTTGGTATTGCTCAGCGTCAGTTTACACCACCGCATTAGTTTTGTGGGTGGGTTTCCTTCCTTTGTAATATCCAGTAATTGAGTTTTGCTGTACAGGAGCAGCATGATTATCTGCCTTTGCCCATCAAACAGACTGGAAAATTTCCTGATCATAAATATTGACTCGGACACCATTTTCACGGCGACACAGCCGCTGTTTTAAAATCGTTATATAGACTCGAAGTAAGGTTACTTTGGGAAACCCTGCCTTAACTATATTTTGAAATTAGACTGATACTGGTGTCTCTAGTATCGGCGAAGACCAAGTTTGACGAATTTTGGCAAAAAAACAACTTCTCCGAAAATGTGGTAGACTTCGAGGTCTTCAAAAAATTAAAAATATATAAATACTGTGTCATAAAAAAGACATATACCAAATTATGTTGGAACTCCTACGTCTTCTGAACTGACTTCTTATATTCTAAGATTTACTTCAAATGAAAAATACTCATGTGGATCTTCTCTTTCTTTATCACTCCTACTCTCTCTCCTTATCTCTTGACCTCTGTATGCCTTTCCCTCTCTCACTTCATCTTGGTGCCTTTCCTTCTCTTCCAAGTCACGTGTAACACTTAACGGAGTATACTCTATTAAGTTTGCCACGATCTTTGTAACACCCAAACGGAAACGTCAAAGTCCCCGTAAAGGATATTTATAAATGATCAACGTGACGAGCTAAGTCGATTTAGTTATGTACATATATCCGTCTGTGTGTCTATCCGCCCTTCTGTCTATATATGTAGGAACTAGTCCTTCAGCTCTTTAAATGTCTATTTGAAATTTCGCACTCATTTTTCATCAAGAACACTTTTTTCATGAAGAAGGTGCTCATTTGTCGCAATAGCCGATATCGGACCACTACCTCCTATAGCTACCGTACTTACTGAACCAACTCCAGTCCTTATATGGAAAACTTTTTATTTTGAAGAGATATCTTCACACAATTTTGCGAAAACTATTTTCCAAGCCAGCGCTATAAGCTCCTACAAAATTGTTCAGATCGGATCACCATAGCATATAGCTGCCAAATAAATTGATGGATCGGAATCACGTGTTTGTATGGACAACTTTTTAATTCCAAAAGATACATTCATCAAATTAGGCATGGGTTAATAGCTAAGCCAGCTGTATAATATCCGAAGAAGCTGTACAGATCGGTCCACTATAGCATATAGCTGTCATACAAGCCGATATATGAAAGTTAAGTTCTTGTATGGAAAGCTTTTTAATTTGAGGGGATATCTTCACTATATTTGGCATGGATTATTTCCAAAGGCAGTAAAGCAATATCCGAAGAAAATATTCGCATCGGACCACTATAGCATATAGCTGCCATATAAATTGACCGTTCAAAGTTCTTGTAAGTTCTTGTAAGGAATCTTTTGTATTTTTGAATAGTATTCTAGCTTCAGTGCAATCGAAGTTAACTTTTTTGTTATTTTTTTATTTATTGGTTCGCTCCCGAACTCCTTTCTCTAACACTTCATCTCATTTTGTCATTATTACATTAAAGAAATGAGTCCAACAAAGCGACAAATAAATGGCACACCAACTAACATTGAGATGAACATATGCACATACTTACATATGTACATATATACATTTCTCAAGTGTAAATAACAAATGCCACTGTGCCACTGTTGCACTTTTACCAAAAATTATGGCATGCCATTTTTTATATGTTACATTTTCATAAGCAACAGCAGTGACTGCCAGCGCTACGACCGAGTATTGAGTCCATTGCGAAGCCGTTGTAGAGACCACGTGATGCTTTGGGTATAAGAAATGGTTGGCCATTTGTCATGCGCTCGCCGCAGAGATTTCAGCAGACAGGTTGGAAATGTAGACGAATGTCAGCGGGTAAGTGTGACATAATTGGAGCGTCATCGAAGATGGCGTCTGCTATTAAACCAAGTGTGCTTGTCAGGGAAGAGTGAGAGTGTGGAGGAATGGTGAATAGACAGACTACACACTACGGTTCATATTTTGCTGGTATATTGAAGACTATATTTGTATATAAATATGTATTTGTGTTTTTCTATGTATTAACGTTGAATTATTTTGCTACATCACTGAATTATTGCCATTAGATGGCCATCATTAGTAGCGGCCGAATCACGCCCAACGCCAGCACGCCCGCATTTACAGCCAATATACCGTTATATGCTGCTATTTATGTCGTGTCTTCCGTTGGCCACAGCAATTAGCCAAGAAGTGCTGCGGTTAATACGCGCCATTACCAACATTGCGACACTGAACTGGCGCTGGCTAAATGAGTCGCGCGAGTTTCATTTCAATATTGTGTAAATTTGCGTGTGTAGTTTCACGTGATATTAATTTCCAAGTAAATATTTAAAGAAAATGCGTCTATAATATTATTTTTTGTGCTATTAGCTGCATAGTGAGTGATAAAAAAAATTAAAAAATATAAAAAAATTCCTTAAAGTATTACAAGCTCATTGAAACTCACAAAAATGTTCACTACTCAAACTAAAGCGCTCTTATGCATTTAAAATGCAATGCAAACGACTCAATATCGCTTTCAACCAAATCCAAGCACATATATGGAATTGTGTGCGCAAAGCATTTTGATTTGTTTGTTTTGTAATTGTGCAACATTGTAGAAAACCACAAATTTTTTAATTAAATCTCGTTTATTGACGATTCATAGCTCACAGAATATTAGAAAATATGGCGCAATAATATTGAGAAACTCAAATTAAATATTAGTTATCTAAATATGTTGACATATGAAAGGTATTATACAAACATAAATATATATATATATTTGACAGATATAACGGTACTGCATATTACACACAACTACATGCTCATATTTACTAAACAAATTTATATACTCCAATATATGCACACATTTATTTATATCACTATCAGTTCCATTATTCCACTTACCCAAATATTACTCATACGCAATGTCATACATTGCTATCACTTGTGATTTCATTTATACACATTTAATCGCATATAACGCTGTGTATTGTATTTTTGTATGTATTTTTTTATTTTTGAACACTCACACATATTTTTTAGAAACACTTATGTATGTATCTTCAGCCTAGAAGCGCTTCAAGTGTCATCAAAGGCTGCTCGTTCCGCCACTGCATGTGTTTGCTAGGGTGACCGTCATTTACCAAAATGTTTTTTGTTCGCAAACGCTCACTAAAGTTTCAGACTTTGCCTTGAAAACAGCATCCGATGTAAGCAAGCTTATTATTTTCCCTTTAAACCGTGCCTAAGTCATATTTCTCCTTTTTATACACTTGCAATAAGTTGCTAAAGAGTATCTTTGTACCTAGAATGGATATAATTAGACGAAAACTTTACTTAGCACACATCCAAAATGCTTTTAAAATATATAAAAATTCAAAATTATACAACAAATTTACTGAGTATTCATACAAAGTTCTATGTACATTCGGAGTTGCTCATACGGCATGGTGTACTACATGAATACTGTTCATTTAAGGCATAAATTTAACTGCGTATAACGTTTAAAGGAATGTTTTTATGAAAAAATTTATTAAAGCCTTTTTTGTAAAGCAGAAATTTTAATATTCGAATAACAGTTCCTTAAACTTTTTTGTATTTGCTTTGTAGATAAAAAATTTACTGAAGAAACTTCAAAAAATCTTGTATAAAATGTATGGGAAAAGGAAAATAATAATTTTAGCAACGTTTAATAGAGTAAATAACAGACACCTTAATATTTGCAGCAAGCTTCTACTGCCACTTGAGCTTGTTTGCTATTTAACGGTGTGGAAAAATCAATTTAAATAAAATTTTCGACCACAAACACTCATATTTTCACCACAAAAATTCATTTTCAATATACGACAACATTTATTAAGATGCAACAGATGTATGTGAAGATGTCAAAATATGCCTGAGATTATTGATATTGATATAAAATATATTTAGAATCACTATTTGCTAGATAGAAATGAGAAAAATAGAGTGTCTTTATTTACAAGAAACTTTGCCTTGAAATTGTACTCATTCATATATATTTATTTAAAGTACATACATACATATATGTATGTATATTTTCAACTGTATAGAAAAAGCTTTTGAAGGTTCTCTCTTAACCAGTAATTTAATGAAAAGAAATGAAAATGAAAAATTTTAAAATAGTAGAAATTTTTTGAATATAGGATTCGAAATACAGAAAAATTTTTAAATATAATAGAAAAGGTAACTCTGCTACCCCATATTGTGCATAGCGCATTGGCTTCTGCGTCCGTATCGTTGCCGATTCTTTCAGGGGCATTCCGGCAAAGATGACCTAGCTTTTATGCAGGTTTATTTGAAGAAACTTCATTGTTCCCTTACCTCTATATTGAAGCTTCAGTGTGACATCCAGTATCTCTTCAAGATCCTTCTCCACCTCTCGCTCTTCTAGCGTGTTTTTATAATTATCGGTCGGGTGGCGCTTCTTGAGATGAAAGAGGGTTCCCTGCTTCCAACGACATCTTCCCGAACCTTTCATAAAATATATCCTCGGTCGACTTACTTATTTGAGGAATATATCAATCTTCCGTCGGCACATCAAAATTTTGTCTCTTGAGAAACCCCAGTCTATTATCTGATTTTACTGTGCGAGGCATGACAACCTTCGCCTTTGGAATGGACGGAGTGCAACTATGGTCCACTATTTTCAGAACAGCGACCTCCCAAAAGCCTCGAAACATCGCAACTACTTCCTTTATCCAAAGCAGTTATACGTCGGTCTTACATTTACGGATCTTGACCTGATGGCGCCATCGAACGTTGACTTAAGCGAGCTCGGGTCTCCATCCAATCGTTCGAAGAGCGCATCCAGTAGTTTCGGCTCTACCGCTTTCCATTTTTCTTACGTTATCTATCCAATGGAGTTGTCTTTGTCAATGAGAGCCGTCGATTAAATGCCTCTTCGCTATCTCACTGGCAGTAGCTGCCGCCCTGGACGTAGAGAATTTCTTCCGATCGAGCCTGACCGTTCCTTTTTGCCTGCAATTCCTTCCTGCATTAGGTTTGGAAATATCGGATCTTTCGTGTGAATATAATCGGCCTTTCTCTATTTTTGCCGTAGTCCAAGCCAATCTTTCCTGTTCCCTCTTCAAGTGGTTAAACTTGCAGTTAAACCCTTTGAGTACCTTCACCGCTACTTTATAGGTTGCTTTTGCTTTCAACCCCCTGCTTTCTCTTCGGTAATATTAACGCTTTCATCTCTTTCGAGGCCTTAGTCTTCATGGACCGTCGTTACGTTACAAGGCGTGTTTGGCAGTGGTACTAACAACCACTGTGATCCAAAAACTAAGCACTTTTTCGCTCATTACATATTCGTCTATAACTTGAAATGCACACTCCTAAACATACATTCTTCCCAACGAATATCCTGGTAAAACTATACCCACCTGTTTAACGCCACTTAAGCTCTCCCGCATACGCTCAGCCACTAACGCACTCTCAACAAAACTAGCCGAAAATCTGGTTGTGTGGAAATTGAAATCATTTGCCAAACGAATGAGAATGCGTATTGTTGACGATTTAATATGCGTGACACGCTTCAAGCAAGTTTTGCGTCTTTTATAGCAACTACTTAGGGTTGTTTAAGCACCCGCACGGGCGACACATTCATAATGCAGACGACAGATGGCAACCAAAAATACATATGCGTCTCGAGCATGTAGTATTATGAGATTAAATGACCTTAGCGGCGGAGTAGTTGGGGCATTTATGTATTCTTTATTGTTAGTTTGCTGGTATTTTCATGGTTTATGTCAAATTGTTGGCTTTTAATATGCGAAAAGTGATTTGGTTAATGCGTCAAAAGCGGAAAATGCGAGCAAAACTGTCGATAAATAATGGTATGTAGACTTCTGTATGCGAAATATGAGATTAATAACGGTTTAGTAATAAAGCGTTGATCGAATGTTATAAGGTGAAAAGCTTTTAAAAAGCTTTTGGTTGAGATTTTATAGCGCATTTGCTCAAATGCTTTTTATATGTATATGGATTATTTTATAAATGTAGTACACAACTTCAGAATATGTCTTTCGACATGACAGATTACAGCTCTAAGGGAGTTTAAGTTTTCTCACATGAACTTTTATCTTTAAAAAGCTCTTGATCTAGTGAGAACAGCTCTTAGAGAGACTAAATTGGCTCACATGAACTTTTTACTTTAAAAATATCTTGATGAAATGAGAACAACATTCAGGAATCCCTGACTGACTCCATCGCGGTTTCTACACGAAAATCGACTTTCCAAAAAAGTCATCTTAGCAAATCTCTTGCACCGTTTTTCGGTTAGCCATACCATAACAGATATCTATCGATACTGGCAAAGCTTGTTGATTCGTTGATAGAGCTTTGATTCTTTTTGGCTAGTCTTCAGCGCTTAAATGCATTTTTTCGTATATATTACGGTTCAAAGCTTAATTAATCCATTCATTGAGAATTTACGCAGACGGTATCGTAATTAATCTTCTAGCTTACAGCCACTGTATCGGTGCTGCGCTAGTTAGAATAATATGGTACTTTTAGGCTTACTAAAGACAAAGAAGTAATGACTAAAGACTAAAGACTGAAGACTTAAGACCAAAGACTAAAAACTAAAAATAAAAGACTAAAGACTTATGTAAGATTAAAGATTAAACACTAAAAACTAAAGACTAAATACTAAAGACTTATGTAAGACTAAAGATTAAAGACTAAAGACTAAAGACTAAATACTAAAGACTTATGTAAGACTAAAGATTAAAGACTAAAGACTAAAGATTAAAGACTAAAGACTAAAGACTAAAGACTAAAGACCAAAGACTAAAGACTAAAAACTAAAAACTAAAAACTAAAGACTAAAGGCTAAAGCCAAAGTCTAAATTTTAAAGTCCAAATACTAAAGGTTAAAGTTTTGCCTTGAATGCTTTCAATACGCTACTCATTATGTAACAGATGGTATTTAAAAGCTTCTATCTGCTGATTACCTTCTACATAAGACATCTCTACTATTTCATTCGAGTTGAAAGTCGATGAAATTTCCAAGCAAGCAAATACATATTCCTTTAATGATAGTAACATTCCAAAACCCCCCTTCAAAACATTTATCCTTTAACTTCACCGACAATTCTTTACTACAAAAACAAACACAAATGACAATATTTACGAAATATTTAATAAGTACCGTTTCTCATTATACTCGTACTTGTGACCAATACTTTATATGTATTAGTAAACCAATTATATGAAATTTTGAAAGTCACAATCTAATATTACTTTTATACCAGAGCACAAAGACGATAAAAGCATGACAGAAATCTTACGAAAATTTTGAAGAAATCGCGACAAATTATTACAGCGCCATCTAGCTATCTAAGAAGCTTTTCACTGAAGCATCATCTTCCATGCGAACCCAAGCCATGTTCAGTTTTTGAGATTTTTTGCACTTGACTATAACCATCTCGCCATAGAGCACATACAGTTCGTGGTTTCATCTTCTTCAAGCGTCATCGTTCACGCGAATGCCTCCAAAGATATCGCGAGAACAGTTTTCGCGAATGCTCCAAGCGCTTTCACATCTCGGGTCGCCATCATCCATGTTTCTGGGTCGTATATTAGGACGGATTCGTCGAGAGACAGAGAGATCTGCTTCTCAATTGCATAATGATCCCTAAGTGGCAGCTGTTGGCAAGCCAGCAATTCCGTGACTGATCTCCAGGCTTGTATTACTGATGAAATTTATGCTGATTCCGAAATATACAAAGTTCCTAACTTTTTTTCAAACTTATAGCTGCCAATGGTGATGTAGTTCCCAAAAGGCGAGGAATATTTGTATGTGACCACCAGATACTTTGTCACTCGTTCGCCACAAGACCAATATCTTTCGTTTCGTTGTTAAGACGTGGTTTTTTAGAGTAAATGGTGCCACTACGGTTCAGATTAGCGATACGTGTCACTTTTTCTAACATTATATTGGAAAAGATGAACGAAAGAGAACCACCCTGTCTTAAACCTCGTTTGGTATTGAACAGCTCGCAGAGGTCCTCAACAAATTTCTGCATAACCGTATGAGTCTCGCAGGAATCCTAAGTTTAGACATGGCGTCAAATAGGCAGATCATATCACTGCTGTCAAAAACGGATTTAAATGGGTCTTCTTCAAACTTGACATATTGTGAATTTCTCGTCTATGGTGAATTTACCAGGTCTAAGGTCTACACTGATAAGATCCAATCAATTGATTTACAATGAGCTTAAGTCTTTCACACAATACTGTCGAAAGAACCTTATGTACGATATTAAGATGGCTGATTCTACTTTTATTCGGTTGCATTCCAATGCAACTCCACCCTATTCTTCCTACTTCAATGATAACACTCAAATACTTAATTGCTTCCAATTCAACAATTTTACTGCCAATGGCGCCAAAAACGTTCATTTCGAGAATATTTTCATTTGGTAAGTTTCTATCAAACATTCTCAAATGAGAAAAGCTTTCGCTTACTCTTTTTCGATTTTTACTTTAAACCTTAGCAAGCCACTGGATATGTAAATGTGGTCAGTTTATTGACTTTTGCTTGTGAATTTTGACAAAAAAAACTATTTCAACTATAAATGTGTATGTGTGTGTCTGTGCATGTGTGTAATAAATAAACTTCTGCGCATAAATACACACATGCGGACAATTTGCACGAGTAGCGTCTTCCCAGCGGGGCGTTGGTGGTGGGGTAAAACTTTATCAAAGCTAGAAGAGCTAGAAAGATAAGCTAGCGTGGCTGCCGAAATCACTTTGCCCGAAATTATACAGAAAATTTTGCAAATTAAACTTTACTAAGGCAAACAAAAACCATAAATAAATTCGGAAGTGCATACGACTTAACGGCAGCAACACATGCAAAACAACAAGCAGCAGAACAAGAAGAAGAGTGTTGTAATAAATTTTGCATTTTGTCGGAACGCATTCGTTTCACTTTTGCATTAATTTACACACATTCGCTGGAAAGGTACAACTTTGACTTTAAATCACGTCGCTTGGCATGCGCACCACCCTAATGCATGCTTGGGTGGATGGTTGCGGCCAAAAAGTTGCAGTTGCATGCCACTCGTAACGCCACTTTGCACACTCATATGTATATGGCCCCCCCCTAGTAAGGGGAAGGTATTGCATTTCTTATGCGAAGTCTTTCAGGATTTTCAGCGCGTTGCATCACCTTCACTCGAAGTAATTTGTGCTTTTACGACATTTTAATCGATTGCATTTGGCGTAAAAGTTCTGTCAATTTAAGCTAGATGTGTGTTTTTGAAGTGCAAACGCAATTGCATGTGTGTGTGAAGTTGTGTTGCAAGCGAACACATTTCCACATTACGGTTGTTGCAAGCACGCAGGCACTTTCCACTATTAGTTTGTAAGCGTTGGCAGCGGATGCACACGTAGATAAATTAGGGTGGGTGGTGCTATAAGTTGGGCTGCAATGTAAGTAAGACATAACTGTACACGTACATATATGTATGTGCAAAAACTCTCATAAGTGCTGAAAATGGCAAGTGACCCTACAGGAAATTTTTGAGAATTTTGAAAAATTTGCGATAATATTTGGCAAATTTAAAAATTGCTTTAATATTGAAAATAATGGGTGATTTTGAAAATTTGTGAGTAATTTTTGGAAATATCGAAAAATTTTGGACATGTCATAATTTATGACGATTTTTGGTTAATTTGAAAATTTTTGGAAATTTAGAAAATTTTGAGATATTCGATTATTTTGAAAGCTAAAAGTGATCTAACGGAAATTTTTTGAGAATTTTGAAAAATTTGCGATAATTTTTGGCAATTTTTAAAATTTCCAATTATATTGAAAATTGTAATTAATTTTGAAAATTTGTGAGTAACTTTTGAAAATATCGAAAATTTTTGAATATTTGATAAATTCTGGTACTTTTGAAATTTTTGGTTAATATGCAATTTTTTGGAAATTTTGAAAATCGTTGCATATTTCAAAACTTTGGGATATTTGGTCATTTTGAAAGGCGAAAGCGACCCAAAAGGAAAATTTGGCGAACTTTGAAAACTTTAGGATAACTATTTGCAAATTTAAAGTTATGTTGGTAACTATTAAAATTTGAGTTTAATTTTTAAAAATATCTAAAAATTTTGGATATTTGATAATTTTCAGAAATTTTGAAATTTTTTGGTTATTTTGAAAAATTTTGAATATTTGGAAAATAGTTAAATATTTAATTTTTGGAATATTTGATAATTTTTGGTAATTTTGAAAGCTTTTTGGAGATTTTAAAAATTTTGAGATATTTGAACATCTTTAATTTTTTTGTAATTTTTAAATAATTGAACCTTTCTGAATATTTTGCAATTTTGCGATATTTGATGCTTTTTGACAATTCAGAAAGTTTTTAAAAATTTCAAAAATTTTCTGTTTTTAATCATATTTGGGTGTTTGAAAATTTTGTGGGAATTTTAAAATTCTTGAATATTTCATAATTTTGAGAAATTTGATAGTTTTTGACAATGTTGAACTATTTAAATTTTATAATTTTTTGAAAATTTTGAAAGTTGTTGAATACCGATAAATCCAAAAGATATGATATAAAAATCAATATATTAGAAAACCAAAGAATTAATAAATTGATTAAAGTCAATATATGCATATCCGTATTAAATTGATATATTAAAATATCGATAAATGTTGATATATCGATAAATATATAAAAATCGAGTTTTCAGTAAATCGATAAAAGTCGAAATGTTATTAAATTTGTAAAAGTTTGTATATCAAATAATCAATAAAAACCAATTTATCGATAAATCAAAAAAATAGTGTATTTATTGTACTGTAGTATAAGTGTAATATATTGTTATCGATATGTAAACATTTTTATCGACAAGTAAGCTGGAGATAAAAAAAACTCATTATGTTTTATTTTTTCCAACTGAGCCCAAGATTTCAAAAATTTTAAGTTAATATTGTTATCGATTCTTTTGTTGATACTTTTATGGAAATCGTTAGGAGAAGGTTTTTTTATTCACAATTTTAGTTCATTGTTTCGATAACTTTTTGTAAAAAAATATCGATTTTATCGATAAATTTATATTTTTATCGATAATTTTATGTAAAAATTTGTATTACTTTTTTCCATAAATTTTCAATATTTTCAAAGAGAAGAAATTATCTATACTTGAAAAGCAAAAATCACATTTCAAGGTATTTTCTGAGAAAAGAAGTCATCAATAGTGCAAAAATCGATTCACAGGTGTTTCAAAGTTTAAAGGAGTGACTGCTTCTTGTATAAAATTTAAACAAAAATATTTTAATCACTCCTTCTGCTTGAAAATACGTAACCATATTGTAGCTTTATTTTACATATTCGATAATTTATCGATATAATGTGATACTCGAAAATTATCGTTTGTGATTTCAAGTAACTGATGATACTGAATATCCCACTGCTGTATTTTTGAAGCTACAAGATCATAAACCAATATCACCCACACCGAGTGGAAGTTAGCAGACTAAATTTTTCTTACTGGGTAGCTTATTGGTTATAAACAAACATAGAGATGTGCACTATATCCACATAAATGATTAAGTAATTCTTTTTTTTTTTTTTGCTTGCGTATTTGTAAGCACATATCCTTCCTCAAAATCACACACACACACATTCATGCGCAGTTGCAACGTCGGCAACGTGCTTTCATAAATCATGCACTGTCACGCATCGAACGTACCCAACACGCTCGCCGACAGTGCAGTGTAGCAATGCGCGTTGCTTTTGGCCTGCAATGCAACATGATTGCGCTTGCAACGCCCATACACACACGCATGTGTGCATAAATGTCAGTAGGAATCCAGCAACATGGGTAAACACTCGTCGACTCACTTAGTTGCTCACTCATTCACTTAGCCATTTACTCATAGCGCATTTGTAGTATTTCCGTTTTAAAGTGGCAAATTCCCGCCAAAGCTGCCACATATCCGCGCGCGGCAGCAGCAGTGGCAAGTGCAGCGGCGATGGCCCAACTGTATCGTTATTGTAGCAGCAGTGGTTGTAGTACCCAGTTGTTGTTGTTGTTGCACTTGCTGCAAAATGACGTTAGCGCATCAAGCGCACACACCGATAGCAACGCCAACAGCCGCGCGCACTCACACACATACGTGCGCCTTTTTCATATCGCCTTGCACACGTGAGTGGCTCACTTCACTTTCACCGAAATTTCCGAAATTCTGAAGTTCTGAAATGCTACGAATGCGAATTTTCTCGCCCACCTGCCCGGCCTCGGCTGCCACCCAACCACTGGCGCCACTTTTAGACCCCTAATGTTAATCTTAACCACAAAATCCACAAGTACGCCGCACTCTCTGCCCTCGCGCTCTTTCCGCTAGCACTGCATTCCGTTACTTGCTGCAAATTTTCTGCTGAAATAACATTTTCACTGCGTTTTTTACTTTAGATAAATAAGATATTACACGACAAGTTCATTGCTAGCTGGTTTTAGCGGTGTTATGTTTGAAGACGCGCTGGCATTAGAAACTATTAGCGGCTACATTTGGTGAGGGTACGAATTGCTCGTTGTAAGCTGAAGTGTCGACAGATACACACACACGCACATACTTTCACTTACAAATTTCCTAAAGCGTAACACGATGATGACATTTAGAGCGGGAAACGAGCGTGGAGCGCTACCCTTTTCAGTGGGTGCTCGTAAAAGCCACACTTCAGGTGGTCTATAAAAATGTTAGCGTGTCTTTATTGGCAGTAGCTTTAAGTTTCGTGCTCACCAAGGCTTCAAGTATTAGTTTTGACAAGTATATTTTCGGTTTATAGTTATGTGAAGAAGAAGAAACTTGTATATACAAGGAGCTTTCCAAAGTAAACAAAACTTTTTGAATCTAGTGCCCCATGGTAGCGTCATCTATATGCCGTTACGTCTACGTTAGATCTGCCATCTTTATCGATTGTCCAGTGAGAATTTCATGACATTTCATTGATTGGAAGTGAATTTATCACGTTTTAGTGTCAGTATGTTTGTTTTATCGGTGCGAAAAGGAGCTTCGAACAAAGAGCCAACATTAAATTTTGTTTTAAAATTGGTAAAACTTTTACCGAAACGTTTCAATTAATGGAACAAGTTTGTGGCGTTGATTGCCTATGCCATGACAGAGTGCACAAGTGGTTTCAAAGTTTTCAAAGTGGTCGTGAGGACATAAATGACGATCAACATGTGGGCCAATCAAAATCCGTGATCGCCGGAAATTCCATCGAAACTGTGCGTGAATTCATCAAAAATCAGCCGAAATCATGATTCAAACTCATGGAAATGTAATCAAACAACTCCAGAACATCGATTTATCGCTTTTTGACCTAACATTTGGGCTTACGAAAGGTGTGTGCACGGTTTGTTCCGCACAAATTGACTGGTAACCAAAAATTGCTCAGAAACCAACATTCGAAGGACGATTCTTTAATCAAAAATCACATTTTAACCATTAACCACTCCTCGTATTCACCTGATATGGCAACGTGCGACTTCTTCCTTTTCGGTAAAATGCATTTGCCCATGAAAGGAAAGCGTTATGCAGACGTAGAGGTCATTCAAAAGGCTTGCACCGGCATACTGGCGGCCATACCGGCCAACGAGCTAAAACACTTGTTCGACATGCTTTTGGAACGTGCAAAAATCAATATTGAAGCAGAAGGAGACTGTTTTGAATGAAATAAATTTATTTTGGGGGAAAAAACATTTGTTCTGTTTTTTTTAAGTCCGGTTTACTGTGGAACGCACCTTATATACAGGGCATGTCATCTTCTAGAGCGGGAACAGCCTCAATTCAGAGCTAACTCACTCACACTCAACACCGAAACGATGCGCCGAAATAGTTACCTTTAGCATGCAGTTGAACAAGAAACAAAACGCTTGAACTGAACGAACTGGGTGAAGCAGAACTTGGTCTGCCTTTCGATACAAAATTTTACTGTTAATACAGATAATATTATAATATTTTTAAACCTTTTCTCAATTATTGCTTAAAACCATTTCAGTTCTTCACATTGTAGCACTTTCACACTTTCTAATATTTTGTCACAGCTGATAACTTCATTATTCATCACTTCAAAGGAACGCATCTGTTTGTTGGTGCACTTTTGTGTGCTCTATTAAATTTTCAATGCATATTTTTTGTCTGTGTAAATTGCACTTTGTCATTCATTGCATTCACGCTGCAATGATAAATGATCGTCAAACAATAAAGAAATGTTACATATCTACGCGCATTGTACGTATGTGTGTGTATATTGAGTAACGATGCTGCTGTGGCGCCTTCATTTCCCCCATTCATCAGATAACAATATAGTAGTATTAACCTGATTGTACTCGCCGCATTACAGTGGGTGCATTTAGAGAATTCTTACAAGGTATTCGACTGACAATTGTGTTCAAAAAATGTGTTACCGTAATCCAAAGCTGCTGGCGTACGCCGATGATGTTGATATCATTACCCTTGCCAACAGGTGCTCTTTCGAACTGAGAAGTCAATTGAGGAGTGATGTCCTGTCCCGACGAGCAAAGACCAAACTCTACAAGTCACTCATCATCCCCGTCTTGCTATAAAGTGAAGATGCCAATTCTTTGGCATTTATGTTTTGAAGATTATTTCTTTCAAATGTTGGCCGCGGCTACGTCTCAGATGGTCAATCTGTTGAGTCCAATTTTCGATAACTCGTTCGAGCATTTCGACCGGTAACTGCCGAATGACACGCGTGATGTTTTGGACACAGGCCTGAAACGATGCGGAATTGTCCGCATAGACTTCAGACTTTATATATCGCCACATGAAAAAATCTTAAGGTGTGACATCACACGATCTTGGTGGCCAATCAACCAGCCTAAAACGTGAAATTATATGCTCTTAGTTCTCTCAATAAATCCATCGTTTGATGCGTTGTGTGAGAAATAGCGACGTCTTGTTGAAACCAAATGTTGCCGAGCTCACGAGCTTCAATTTTAGTTATCCAATAGTCGGTTATCATAGCGCGGTAATGGTCGACAATGACAATCACGCTCTCACCGGCATTATTTTTGAAGAAATAAGCACCGATGATGCCACCGGCCCACAAACCACACCAAACCGTTGTTTTTTCTGAATGAAATGGCAGCTCTTTAATCTCTTCAGAATGCTCTTCGTTTTAAATGCGGAAAACTTACTTGTTTACACACCCATTGAGTCAGAAATAGGCCTCATTGCTGATCAAAATTTGGCTCAAAAACTTGGGTTCTGCTTGGAACTGTTCAAGAGCCCGTAGGTCAGAGTGCTGTTAGGAAGGTCGTGCGGCTTCAGTTCTGCACAAGCTGTAAATGTACGCTTTCAATTTAAAATCTCGCCAAATGATTCAAGTCGTTCCATACGTCAGTTCGAATTGTACGCTCTCAGCTACGGCTGCAATATTTTTTTCACTGCTGCAGGACGTAGTCTATTCGATCCAATATTACCTAATAATGAATGCGTTACAATCTGGGAACATATTCCTCAGATCCGACCACTATAGCATATAGCTGCCATACAAACTTACAGACGTGTGGGAAGTGGCGGCGTCTTGTCGCCGAGATCGTGAGCTCCAATTTCAGGCATCCAGTAGTCGATTATATATGGCCATTTTATTACTGTTTCTAAAGCATATTATAGCAACTGCGCAAGCAAAGTAAACGCTTTTACATATTTTTTTATTTCTTCGCTATTTTCATCAACAAAGCACCACTGTGCACCCGTATTGACAGCCCTTAGTAGGGTGATCAATCATGCGAATTGTAATTTAGAATTGCAACGACATTTCATTTTCACAATTTTTTCTCTCTACTTTTTTTTGGGTTAAATATAAAAATGCGCATCAGCAGCAACACACACGCACACAAACATAGAACGCTTACTGCGCTGTCGCGTTATATTGAATGCACGCTTAACAGGCGGCGCTGAGCGGGCAATGAATATAAAATAAATACGTAAATAAATGTTTAAAGCTTTGCAATGGAATGCGCATTTTATATTATAAATGATATACGCCATTCATTCACATATAAACAGTTATATGCCGCTAGTTAGTTTAGCATTGCATTTGCCGCTGTGCGTTGTTGCTGGTATTTATTTGTGATTCAACGGGGTTTCATTGCAATCACCGCTGATGAATGGCTAAAAAGTGATAAATATCGTCAACTAGTTTTAGCCGCAGGCCGACCAAAGTGTTTTGCAATCGCCATTAAAATTTCATTGAACACTTCGGCACATGAACGAAATCTGTTTGTGCCAGCTGCCAGTGTTGTCAATGTCATTTAAGTGTTTCTATGTATTTTTAAAATGCCGCTGCCGGGTTTTTAATGGTTCGTAATGGCACGTGAAGGCTAAAATGGATTTTCTACATGCGAAAAGGGATTTAATATTTTTCCCAATTTATTTTCGTTGGCGCAAACGAATGCATTTAATAGTTAGAAATTAATAGAAATAAACACAGAGTTGCATTTGTACTCATAGCAGAATGTATATATTATGACTAGTATTTGGCTAAGCCAACTAAATAGTTTCCATTTCCATTTTATGCAATTTAGTTTGATATTGATGAGTACTTTTTAACCCCACAACAATCATGCGGCTCATAGTGACCCGAATATCACACATCTTCAAATTTTGTACTAAAAGGAAGAAGTAAATTAAAATCGGGCTAACGAAAATATATTTACTCCCAAAAGAGCTTAGACATTTAAAATTAAAAAAAAATAGTAATCAAGGGTTAATTTGAAACTATTTGCCGAATTAGGCTCTTTTGCTGTCTTTCAAGAGTTGTAACACATCAGAAAGTTCAGAATAGTATAAATTTTGACAAAGAAAAACTAACCTTGGAGCAACCGCCGCACCAGCTCGCTTCGAATTGAGTCGGCTCTGTGAGTGCGTGACAACAAAGAAACCGGTTTTATACCTTTTCAGCAATTTTATACTCGATATTATCCCGCAAAAAGAGCGTATCTTATCCGAAGCTTTTTTCCTTTTCCTTGAAGGTGTTTTTTTACGTCGTGGATCCCGGATCCAGCGCACAACCGTGGTGAAGGATCTTTAGCCTTCTAACGGATGTTTTTTGGATACCCAGATGATACTTGGTCTAAGATCGGAAGCCCTGAGCGGCTTGAGCCATATGTAAAATCCACTCCCAAGTGAATAGCTCCCAAGAAGAACAAAGACCAAACTCTACAAGTCACTCATCATCTCCGCCCTGCTATATGGTAGAGGGGCATGGACGATGACAACATCTGATGTGTTAGCGCTACGGGTTTTCGAGAGAAAGATTTCGTGGAAGATTTATGGCCCTTTGCGCATTGGCCACGGCGAATACTGCAGTCCATGGAACGATGAGTTGTACGAGGTATACGACGACATTGGCATAATTCAGGGAATTAAGAGACAACGGTTACGAGGTTCAAAGCAGTACCCATGGCGGGAAGCAGGAGCTAGAGGAAGACCTCCACGCCGTTGAAAAAACCAGAAGAAGAAGAAGAAGTATACTTCGAAGCATTGAAAACATGTTGTAGGCTGTTCTAGGAATAAGAATATTTAAAGAGCTATGAATAAAGACCAATGGATCCTTAGACATTAGATAGTCACTGATTGTTTCTGTTAAAAATAGAATACTGCTTTACGCCTAGGTCAAATGAATTGCTGTGCAAGATATAAGTGCTCGAGTTGCCTTGGTGAAGTGATAAATTTGTTTTTGATCTTTTGACGACCATTTTCTTCAGTTAGATTTGGTTCGCCTTGGAATACTCAAACAATGGATTGTTTCATAGATTTCACAATGTGACCCTATTGGAAGATACGCTTTCACGAAGGTACTCTATTCAGTAACGTATTGAAATGTAATATTTTGTAGACAAAAATTTAGTTATAGCGTTTATAGTCTAAAACTTACCAATCTAAGGTTAAATCGATGAACAGTCGTTGGGCGAAAAAAATTCGGGTCATTTCCAGTAGCCGGTTGGAACTTTCCTTTCGATTTCATTTTTCGTTTTTCTTTCAGTTTACGTCGACCTAAGCCGGCGATATACCAGAGAGTTTAATTTCTTTTCTTTACTGGCGTCGACTTACGCGGTTACAGCTAAGTTAACAATAGCACGCCAGCCGTTTGTTCTTTTCGCTATTTGGCGGCAGTAAGAGATACCAGCCAGGTCCTTCTCCACCAGATCTCTCCAGCGGAGTGGAGGTCTTCCTCTTCTTCCAGCGACGGGTACTGAATTGGAAACCTTCTGGAGTGTTCGACTCAACAGGTAAAGTCATTATCAATGACTCCGCACAGCGCGGTTTTGAGGGCATCGCCGCCAGCTGTACACCCATTTTGAAGATTTTTTCTTCTCTAGGGACTCCCCTTGTCTGAAACTTGGTATCGTCGGCTCGGAGAAGACCTTCCCGATCCTGACGGAAATTTGGTGTTGCTCAACGTCAGCTTTCGCAGCCATATTAGCTTTGCGGGGATACGAAGTTCAGGCATAGTGGCACAGAGGCAGCTGCTTTTCGTGCTGTCGAAGACGTCTTTAAAATCGACAAAGAGGTAGTGTGTGTCGAAGATTTGGCGCATGGTGAAAATTTCAACTATGCTAGATTTTCCAGGTCAAAAGTAACAGTGATAAGGTCCAATCAGTTTATTAGCGGTGGGATTCTTTCTTATACCAAGCTCGTTTAAACCTTATATGCGATATTAAGTAGGCTTATCACTCCGTATTTGACGCAAATTGTTGGATCCCCCTTTACTGTTCGAACATCATGATAGTCGGGCAATAGAATTCCTCCGTCATCGATTCGGAAATCGGGTTCACAAACTCCAGATGTTACACTTTCACTGCCGTTCAGCAGGCGGGAAAAGTGTTCCCTTCATAACTTCAATATGCCTTGAATATTAGCCACTAGATCACCACTTTGGGTCGTACAGGAGTATATGTAATACGGTCTTGAAACCTTTGAGTAGTCCGAAAACTTGACTACAACTCGCAAAGGCATTAAGGGTAAAAATATAACTAAAGGCCATACAATAAGTGACATAGTGGAAAATATATATAAGTTTCCATTATTCGCTACCCAAGCTGAAGCTTTAAAGAAATTCGCATAATTCGGTCATTAAAATGTAGTTCGTTGCCACTCTCACGAACTTTATTGTACATAAATTAAGAGCATACGTAAAGCTTTACAAGTGCATGCATTTATAACGGTATACGCTTGTAACATACTGACCCACACTCGCACAAACTCGAAATCCACTATTTCGGATAATGTTTTCCTGTTGCATTCATTTCGCTATTAAGATTTTTTTCGCCGCCCCAAAATGTATTCTGGCGAAAAATGCATTTAATTGCTGACATAAATAATGTCATGCCATTTCAGCAAGTAATTTAACACCCAACCACGATTTATGTACAAGTCGAGAAGCGCTACAAGCCATGTATATATGTGTGTGTATGTATGGGTGTGTGTACTTCGTCCTTGGCTCATCGCTCACCCGACAGCCCAAGCGGAAAGGCAAAAGAATGCGTTTTAGCCAAGCGACAATACTTCCGACATTACAAATGCCATTATGTTGGCAACAATCTGCGGCTATGTCGTACAACCAAGATTGCAACAACAACTACTACAACAAAAAAGAAAAGAAAAAGAAATCGCTTGCGAGTGAGCGGAGAAAACAAGAAAAAATCGCGCCATAATTTAAAATGGCAATCAGAAAATTCTCACATTTAAGTCGGCTGCAGCTGCGTCGGCTTAGCACTCGTTGCTGTTGTTGCTGTTGGCATGCGAGTGCGTCAAATGAGCCAGTAGTGCTACTTGCACCTCGGTATAATGCAACAAGAAACATTTAAAGGCACTCTCTTCAGAGAAAGAATGAGAAATTTCTGCAAGGCAGCCGCCAAATTCCAAAACACGCAATTAATAACGTTTTCTTCGTGGTTTAATGCCGGAGAGGCTTTACAGCAGTAGAATTATAATTTTTCGCATTTTTGTTTTTTGAACTTTTTCGTTTTCAGTTTTAGTTTTTTTTTATTTTCCATCGCTTTGTTCAACTGTCTTTTCCGCCGCTTCGTTGGCACAGTCACTTCATTATGGCATCAGTGTAGAATTTTAATTTAATTGCTTCCGCTTGTTGAAGGTAATAAAGCTCAAAGCTTATAAAAAGCTCGCTATGTTCACGAGATTGCATAGTTTTAACACTTGTATTTCTAAAACAATAAAATTTGTCGTAGCAATGTGTGGTAGACAGACGTTTAGAAGTTTGTAGTCAAGCTATATCTACATATGAGTACATAGAACTTCGTCGGAGGTATAATTGCTACTGTGGGACACAATTCTTAAACACTTTTTGCTTATTTCAATCTACGTCCTCTGTATCGTGAGGTAAATAAGACACACTTCTCAGTAGTTTCGAGTTTCTTCCGAATATTGTTACGCAATACCACTTTACTAAAAATGGTTCTGAGACTTTTTGAATAACTCCCCCTTCGATCATTTCATTTTTTGAGATATAAAGATAGTACCATTTAAAGGAATGACTTAAAGGAAGGCATTGACGTTATGCTAACCTCTAGAGAAAATGCTCCCTTGATCTCGGCATTAAGAGTTTTAGACGACCATTCCTTCTCTGATGACAGATAAATTAGTTTAAGCTTTGACGTTTTGCGTCCGAAGTACGGGACTTACAGAAGGTTCAGAAATGCCAATTTGAACCTGTATTGCAGGAAGCTTCCAACTGCTCCCGACATGGACACGATCCTAACTGCGGGTGCGATTGATGAGCTCATCGTAGTTTTCAGCTCTGTGAGCAGGACTAATCTTGAAAGCTCTTGTGTTCTGAAAACTCATAAAGGTAAAAGGAAACGCCTTTTTTGAACATCAGAGCTAAAGTATAAGATCTTCGCGCAGAAGACTTTTCAATAAAGCCCGCAAAAGCTCATCTGATGAGAAATATATGGCTGGGAAAGTGTCGCTAGAGAAGAGGTGCAGTGAACTTTTTCACGCATGGATCGAAGATAGCAGTGAAGGTTGGAGGGGGGAGTTTTCTATAAGCAGCTCTTCGTCAAGCTTAACTTTAGACATCGGACACTGTAATGTTTCTCAGGCAGAAGTGAGTGATATCAAATTGACCGTAGACGTATGTACTGCTACGAAGTGCACACTCTTTCAGGGAGGTGAACATTCACTCCGGCAGCAGAGTGGCAATACCAAGGCGGAGCTCGCTAACTGCACGTTCAAAGCTAGTCAAGCAGTCTCTCTTCTCTAGAAAAAGAACAAAGCTACTTCATCAGCAAACTTGTTTTGGGTGCCTGGTCATAGCGGAATCGCTGGCAATTGCAAAGCCGATGTGCTAGAAATAGGGGGCAACCTTACCACGCTCAGCGCGAAATTGGACCGAGTTGTTTGTCCTTTAGCGTCTTGCGTTCAACCGATAGACCAATGGACCTCGCGAGCGCTTAGTAGATGCTGCCGTCTCTATAAATTTTTGATAAAGAAGTTTTTAAGTACCACAACAGACAGGCATTCTAAGCTCTCCAGATGAAATCCCTCTTAGGATGGACCTCTTATTATAATCTAACCTTGAAGCAGCTGTCCAAGTGAGATCCTCTTAGAATGGACCTCTTGACATAAACTAACGTAAAAGAACCTTCATTTTCTTCTTTTGTTCCTTAGGAACTGCATGCATTAACCAAGATATTGCTCTCAATTTAGGCGAAGGTTACTATCTTACTTTTGTACTTGATACAACTCTACCTAAAATGACTCCAAATCGCTATTATGGCAATAATTGCCTTCAAAAAATCCCAACAAATTTTAAAGGTTTTGTTTTTGGAGTGATAAAACCCGATTTTATTTTCCTAAGGCTTTACTAAGCAAAGAGTAACGGTAATTGGAGCCCATCAGTCTTCCCATATGTAGGAGAAATTCGGCAATATTTCAGTTCTCTGTCCGATAACCAAAGAAGTTAAAGAATTTGCCAGAAGAAAAGAAAAATAGAGGAATAAAAAGAAGGAAATAATAACTAGAATTAAATATAGATACGCGTATTTTGCCAATTCAACAAACAAAGTTAGAGACAGAACCCAAAAATCTGCGAAGACTACAGAAATGTCAGATGGTTCCAAGACCAGATATTTCTCTCAGCGCCATTCACATGGGAGTGGCCAGATACAAATCTCTCATATGGCTCAACCAGCTCACGACTTTTGGTCTTCGACAAAGTATCCTCAGGGTACTACCAAAGCACCAACAACAATATCAGCCTCAAAACCCAACGCAGGATAACTCTTACCAACAGGCGCTACTTCAGACTGAGTAGAAAATTGAGAAGTAAAGTCCTCTCTCGACCAGCAAGGACCAAACTTTAAAAAAACTCATTATTCCCGTCCTGCTATATGGTGCAGAGGAATGGACAAAGACGACATCTGATGAAACGACATTACGAGTTTTGGAGAGAATGATTTATGATCCTTTGCGCCTTGGCAACGGCGTATAGCGCATTCGATGGAACGATAAGCTGTACGAGTTTTATGACATAGTTCAGCGAATTGAGAGATCATGTCATCCGAATTTATGAAAACTTTCCAGCTCTGAAAGAATTCGACGCAATACCCCCCGGGTGAAGCAGAGGAAGAAGAAGACATCCACCCTATTGGTAAGACTAGTTGGAGAAGAACCTGGCTTCTTCTTCTTCTTAATTGGCGTAGAAACCGCTTAAGCGATTATAGCCGAGTTAACAACAGCGCGCCAGTCGTTTCTTCTTTTCGCTACGTGGCGCCAATTGGATATTCCAAGCGAAGCCAGGTCCTTCTCCACTTGGTCCTTCCAACGGAGTGGAGGTCTTCCTCTTCCTCTGCTTCCCCCGGCGGGTACTGCGTCGAATACTTTCAGAGCTGGAGTGTTTTCGTCCATCCGTACAACATGACCTAGCCAGCGTAGCCGCTGTCTTTTAATTCGCTGAACTATGTCGATGTCGTCGTATATCTCGTACAGCTCATCTTTCCATCGAATGCGGTATTCGCCGTGGCTAACGCGCAAAGGACCATAAATCTTTCGCAGAACTTTTCTCTCGAAAACTCGCAACGTCGACTCATCCGTTGTTGACATCGTCCAAGACTCTGCACCATACAGCAGGACGGGAATTATGAGTGACTTATAGAGTTTGGTTTTTGTTTGTCGAGAGAGGAAGAGGAAGAACCTGGCTTACCTTGGAATATTTAATTGGCGCCAAACAGCGAAAATTAAGAACTACTGGCACGCTGTTGTAAACTCCTACGCCAATAAACAAGAAGAAAATATTTCGAAGAAAAACTTTCTGACCTTGTTATGTGCTATTTTGCATACTGCGGAAAAATCAAAGCTTACACAACGAAGTACCACAAGCTCAATTTAAAAAAATCGGTTATAAGTCACTGGAAGCAAGTGTCAAAAAAATATATAACTACAAATAACTCTCGCAGACTTTTGACCTAACCAAAACTACACGCGCACGCTTCCTTTCTCAGTATATTTAGCAAAACGATCTGAGCCACCGCCAACAATTAAACCAAGTAAACTAAATAAAATGCACTCGGACACAGCGAAATATAGTATGTACTTCGTTTCTATGCACTCTGCAGACATATGTTCATGACTTAGTACCCGACCGGAGCCAGCTGTTGTGGTGCAACGTTCAACGTCGCCCTCCTACCCTGTTGTAATCCACGTAAGCTTATCAGTGCAAGCATTTAGTACAATTGCGACGACTCTACGAATGCATATGTGCATGTGTTGACTGTAGACTGATCACCTAAATACTGACCCACTCTATGTTATGTAACCTAGTACTGCTCTTTGCAGCGCACGCTCTCACACAAACACACACTCACACAATTTGCCGTTGCATCAATTAAAGAGCAAGTGCACGCTAATGAAATCCCATTAATTGCAATGTCCTGTTGCCTGCCACAGCCAGAGTCGGTGCTGTTTCGTTTGCTAAAACCTAAATGTCAGGCTATTTGATTTTTAACTTTGGTTTGAGCGCAGCAATTCATGCGTAGCACGAAGCGCATATGTGAGTATCACGAAATGTAGAACAATTTGTAGTTTCGCAAACGAGTGACTAGTTGCTTTTTATGCCGCTGTCCTTGGCATCTCAATTGCATTGAGTCAATTTTCATTCTTTTTTTTACCTTCTTCATCACTACTTTTTTTTTTTGGTCATGCCATTGCAATGCTCGGTTTTTGTCTGCCTGCGACGACTGCAACGAATGTCCTTCTGCCTTGTTGATGTCCATTTTTAAGCGGCAAATCGCACACGTCCATTTGTCTGGCATCGATTGCTGTGCCGACCAGGCTCCAGCGTCGAATTAAGATTAATGAGCATGGAACATGTCAGCCTAACATCACTCGTCGTCCTCCCACCAAACGCGCTGTGACCTCGAGTGTATGTAACTTAGTCGAAAGAGTACTTGAAAATGCAATAGTATTTGTGTGGATTTAGTGACTTTGATAATGAATGGTCGCTGAAGGATTTGGAATTTGTAATATTCAAGTTTAATGGGCAATTGGCTATTATGTTGTTATTTGTGTGCTCTCTCTTGTATAAATCACGTGGCGAAAGTTTAAGTTAGAATTTTTAAAATGAATCAGCAATGAATTGCGACCTTGATATGGAAACTTCAAGGATCTTTAATACCATACTTCTTAGATTCTATGAAAAAGTCAATGGCGCAGTTGTTCTCATTGGTCTTCACAGGACTG